>NC_068369.1:38391287-38536287 GCF_020536995.1 Dreissena polymorpha | reverse complement strand
AATGCTCGGTTACCTATCCAGAAATGTTGTAATGCTTGGTTACCTATCCAGATATGTTGTAATTCTCGGTTACCTATCCAGATATGTTGTGATGCTCGGTTACCTATCCGGAAATGTTGTAATGCTCGGTTACCTATCCAGAAATGTTGTAATGTTCGGTTACCTATCCAGAAATGTTGTAATGCTCAGTTACCTATTCAGAAATGTTGCAATGCTCGGTTACCTATCCAGCAATATTGTAGTGCACGGTTACCTATCCAGAAATGTTGTAGTGCTCGGTACATATCCAGAAATGTTGTAGTGCTCGGTACATATCCAGAAATGTTGTAATGCTCGATTTCCTATCCAGAAATTTTGTAATGCTCGGTTACCAATCCAGAAATGTTGTTATGCTCTGTTACTTATCCAGAAATGTTGTAATGCTCTGTTACCTACCAAGAAATGGTGTTATGCTCTGTTACCTTCCCAAAAATGTTGCAATGCTCTGTTACCTACCCAATAATTGTGTTAATGCTCAGTTACCTACCCAGAAATGTTGTAATGCTCAGTTACCTACCCATAAAAGATGTAATGCTCTGTTACCTACCCAGCAGTTTTGTTATGCTCTATTACCTACCCAGAAATGTGGTTATGCTGTGTTACCTACCCAGAAAAGTTGTAAAGCTCAGTTACCTACCCAGAAATGGTGTTATGCTCTGTAACCTACCCAGCAATGTTGTTATGCTCTGTTACCTACCCGGCAATGATGTTATGCTCTGCTACCTACCCAGAAATGTAGTTATACTCTGTTACCTACCCAGAAATGTTGTAATGCCCAGTTACCTACCCAGCAATGCTGTTTTGCTCAGTTACAAACAAATTCTAATTCCACGGTTACCCATCCAAAGAAGCTATAAGCGCAAGGATTCTTGTAAACCGGTGTTGTCACTATACGGTTGCACTTTAATCATATTGTTATCAAGTTGAGCGATATTTGGCATCTTTGCTTAACAAAGCTGCATGCGTTACTAATTGTCAAAAGGTAAATTTATATTTAAAAACAAATACATTAAACTATTAGGATCAACTGAAGTTTTATAAATTTTATAAATTTATTACAGTCAGGACAGTGTGATGTAAACCTATAATAATAACCATCGTTCTTAATCATTATGCATGATTTTGATATAGATGTCCCAGGATGCCATGCTGCAAATTGTACACTGGACCCGTCCTTCCATCTGAAACATCATATACCTTCACTAAAATAATACAGACTAAACAATTTAACATTGACTAAGAATCGCCGAAGAACGGTTTATTTTTTGTCAAATATGGTTGGTCGAGCAATTTAAACTTTAAAAAAACACGTTTAATTTTGTGAACAACTTACTTGAATTTACCGTTGACGTCATTTTTCCAAAGTCCAATCCACGTTTCCCTGTTCACTGACTGTGCTACCTTAAATGGAACATGTTTTGTTTTGACATAATATGCTCTTTAACAATATTTGCAGAGTGAAAATTAAAATTAGTATGGATCACGGAATATTGTAAACTTGACAACCAACTTAAGGGAGAAATATACAGACAGACATAATGTTTTATTGACGTAAACATTACAGTACAACATGAAATCGTTACTCAAAAATTACTAAAAACAAGAGATGTCTCAATAGGAAGACATATGCCCCCAAAAACGCCATTCGAAACCTAAACGCAGATTTCGAAACCTAAACGCGGACCCCAAGTTCAAGGTCAATGTCAAAGGGGTCAAATCTTGTGTGCGTATGGAAAGGCTTGTCCATATACACACGCATACCAAATATGAAGGTTACATCTGAAGCGACATAAAAGTTATGAGCATTTTTCGAAACCTAAACGCAAAAGTGTGACGGACAGACGGACAGACAGACAGACGAAAATGCAATCTCTATATGCCCACCTTCGGGGGTATAAAAATAAGTGAAAATAAAATTGTTAAATTTTACAACAAAAAAAAATTTTTGTTTACAAATTAGAGAATATGTAACTATACTTTTTGATTTTTGCTAGACAAACATTTTCAGAATACGAATACAATTAATGTAATTATTAACTTTACAGAAAATTTGAGGATAAAAACCATGAATATACAGTTATGAAAACTTAATATGAAAAAAATGTTAAAGGAAAATAAATAGTTAGTATTTTAACATAAATTAAAACATTTACAATTAAAATATTAAACTGTTAAACAATTGATTTTGTTTTACACAATTGCAAACTATACAACTGTAAAAGTTTTAAAAAGTTGTAAAAAGCTGTAAGTTTTGCTCGACTTACATTTTTAGATGATGGATAACATGCATTTAATTATGAACTTTTACAGAAAAAAATAGACGATGAAAACTACAAACATAGTACAGTCATTTAAACGAGTTGATATAAAAAAAAAATAGAAGGAAATATTATGTTTTAATGGCTAATTTGAGAGACACTAATCGTAATTTTGAAAGAGAAATTTGCAATTTATATGAAAAATGATCAATGTTAAGTTCAAATTCGAGTTCGCATTTAAATAAATAATATTGATTAATGAGTTGCTTTTATTAATTGAATTGTACCAAGATGGTTTAAAAAAACATCTAGTACCGTAGACCAAAAAAAAAAACAATATGGAGGGTATTGAGATTTACAAAGACAGAGATAGTATCATAAGTATAAAAATCTGTAAGAATCCAATATTTTTTGCACATTTAAAGCCCCTTTACTTTTACAATATTTTATAGTTTTGAAACGTTTATATAATGTTGATATGATTGTGTTTTCCATTACTAATATTATTATAAAAAGGTTACCAAATATTTTTTTAAATAAACACAAATATCATAATACGTTTTGGTTTATACGATCAATGAAAAAATATGTGGTCAAGTACCAATCGTAGATGCTATACAAGTCTACGATATGCACGTTGTGCTCTTATTTACTACACTATGTTCCTCTACTTGTATAGCCTTATATACAAGTCTACGATATGCACGTTGTGCTCTTATTTACTACACTATGTTCCTCTACTTGTATAGCCTTATATACAAGTCTACGATATGCACGTTGTGCTCTTATTTACTACACTATGTTCCTCTACTTGTATAGCCTTATATACAAGTCTACGATATGCACGTTGTGCTCTTATTTACTACACTATGTTCCTCTACTTGTATAGCCTTATATACAAGTCTACGATATGCACGTTGTGCTCTTATTTACTACACTATGTTCCTCTACTTGTATAGCCTTATATACAAGTCTACGATATGCACGTTGTGCTCTTATTTACTACACTATGTTCCTCTACTTGTATAGCCTTATATACAAGTCTACGATATGCACGTTGTGCTCTTATTTACTACACTATGTTCCTCTACTTGTATAGCCTTATATACAAGTCTACGATATGCACGTTGTGCTCTTATTTACTACACTATGTTCCTCTACTTGTATAGCCTTATATACAAGTCTACGATAAGCACGTTGTGCTCTTATTTACTACACTATGTTCCTCTACTTGTATAGCCTTATATACAAGTCTACGATAAGCACGTTGTGCTCTTATTTACTACACTATGTTCCTCTACTTGTATAGCCTTATATACAAGTCTACGATATGCACGTTGTGCTCTTATTTACTACACTATGTTCCTCTACTTGTATAGCCTTATATACAAGTCTACGATAAGCACGTTGTGCTCTTATTTACTACACTATGTTCCTCTACTTGTATAGCCTTATATACAAGTCTACGATATGCACGTTGTGCTCTTATTTACTACACTATGTTCCTCTACTTGTATAGCCTTATATACAAGTCTACGATAAGCACGTTGTGCTCTTATTTACTACACTATGTTCCTCTACTTGTATAGCCTTATATACAAGTCTACGATAAGCACGTTGTGCTCTTATTTACTACACTATGTTCCTCTACTTGTATAGCCTTATATACAAGTCTACGATAAGCACGTTGTGCTCTTATTTACTACACTATGTTCCTCTACTTGTATAGCCTTATATACAAGTCTACGATATGCACGTTGTGCTCTTATTTACTACACTATGTTCCTCTACTTGTATAGCCTTATATACAAGTCTACGATAAGCACGTTGTGCTCTTATTTACTACACTATGTTCCTCTACTTGTATAGCCTTATATACAAGTCTACGATAAGCACGTTGTGCTCTTATTTACTACACTATGTTCCTCTACTTGTATAGCCTTATATACAAGTCTACGATATGCACGTTGTGCTCTTATTTACTACACTATGTTCCTCTACTTGTATAGCCTTATATACAAGTCTACGATAAGCACGTTGTGCTCTTATTTACTACACTATGTTCCTCTACTTGTATAGCCTTATATACAAGTCTACGATAAGCACGTTGTGCTCTTATTTACTACACTATGTTCCTCTACTTGTATAGCCTTATATACAAGTCTACGATAAGCACGTTGTGCTCTTATTTACTACACTATGTTCCTCTACTTGTATAGCCTTATATACAAGTCTACGATATGCACGTTGTGCTCTTATTTACTACACTATGTTCCTCTACTTGTATAGCCTTATATACAAGTCTACGATAAGCACGTTGTGCTCTTATTTACTACACTATGTTCCTCTACTTGTATAGCCTTATATACAAGTCTACGATATGCACGTTGTGCTCTTATTTACTACACTATGTTCCTCTACTTGTATAGCCTTATATACAAGTCTACGATATGCACGTTGTGCTCTTATTTACTACACTATGTTCCTCTACTTGTATAGCCTTATATACATGTGATATTTCTACGATATGCACGTTGTGCTCTTATTTACTACACTATGTTCCTCTACTTGTATAGCCTTATATACATGTGATATTTCTAACCTACCATCACGGTCAAGAAATCGTTGGTTCCTTCAGAGTCAATGCTTGCTAAATTCCCATGAACTGAGTTGCAGAAATCCTGAGCCAAGGACCACGTTTTGAAGTTGCTAGCTTGAGTCTCCACGTAGTAACAGAAGGCTTGATGTCGGTACCATTTCATATTGCTGTTGCCGTATGAGGTTGTATTGCATTCTGTAACGTGCACAAACACGAAACTAGATCGTTAATACATGATGCCTTAATAATCGAGTTTTATTTAAAGCAATGAAATAATAATAATATCGATACATAATTATAAAATGATAAAATGCGCGTACTTTGTTTTATGTTGAAAAGTCCGTGACATTTTATAACATAACCCAAACTGGGTTTATAAACTTCGACAAACGAAAATTTACTAGTATAACAAATGTAAGACAAGTGTTATGTTCACATGTATACCTTCATGTTTTGAATGTCAGACAATTGTTATGTTTACATGTATACCTTCAAGTTTTGAGAAATCGGGCACTGCTTCTTTATTGACAGGTTTTCCTTAAAAAAAAACAGAACATCTTTGACTGAGAGAGGATATTTTAATTAATTGACAATTTCTTCCTTAGAACTATATATCAAATAAAGTTGAATACAATGGTTTTATCGTGTGTTGTTACAAATTTAAATGAACAAATCATATTTTTAATCACAACTTTCCAACTACGATTTTTTTTCCGATAATAGTTCATGATAAATGAATAAATTAATGGTACAATAACAATAGCATTTTGAGTCAAATATGTATAACGGTATGAGTCTACATAATGTATATGCAGTTAAAACATATTTATAATTAATTCGAATACGCATATTTAATAAACATACCGACCGGCCACTCACATAAACATTTCACATATCACATACCCAATGGCATCTCACATACAATTATAACATACACCTTCACAGTGGCATCTCACATACACATATCACTTTCGCAAACCCAATGTAATCTCACATGCACATATCACAAACACAAACCCAGTGGCATCTCACATACACATATCGCTTACACAAACCCAGTGGCATCTTACATAAACATATCACATACACAAACTCAGTGGAATCTCATTTATCACATACGCATATCTCATACCCAGTGAAATACATACACATATCACATACACATATCGCATACACATAGCACATACACATAGCACATACACATATCACATACACATAACACATACACATAGCACATAGCACATACACATAGCACATAACACATACACATAGCACATACACATACCCAGTGGCATCTCACATAAACGTATCACATATACATATTAAATGGCTTATCACATACTCATCACATATCACATACCCAGTGGGATCTCAAATACACATACCACATGTATATTACCAGTGGCATCTCACATAAACATACCACATACATATAACCAGTGGCACCTCACATTTATATATCAAAAACTCAGTGGCATCTTACATACACATATCACATATCAAATGGCATCTCACATACACATATCACATATCCACTGGCATCTCTCATACACATATCACATACATATACCCAGTGGCATCTCACAATCACATGTCACATACCCAGTCTCAAAGAAAAATATCACATACACATACCCAGTGGCATCTCACATACACATATCACATACACATATCCGATGGCATTCACAATTCACAAATCACATACCAAATGGCATCTCACATTCACATAGCATATATAACATATTCAGTGGCATCTTACGTACACATATCAATTACACAAACCCAGTGGAATCTTACAAACACATATCACATACACATATCACATACACATAACACATACACATAGCACATACACATAGCACATAACACATAGCACATACACATACCCAGTGGCATCTCACATAAACGTATCACATATACATATTAAATGGCTTATCACATACTCATCACATATCACATACCCAGTGCACATGCACTTATCACATACAGACATCACATACACATATCACATACACATGCACTTATCACATACAGACATCACATACAGACATCACATACACATATCACATACACATATCACATACACATATCACATACATATTATATTTCACATACCCAGTTACATCTTACATACACATATCACATACACATATCACATACACATACTAAGTGGCATCTCTCATAGACATATCACATACACATAACCAGTGTAATCTCACATACACATATCACATATTCAATGGCATCTCACTTACACATATAACAAACACATATCTCATATCCAGTGGCATCTCAAATAACTATATAACATACACATTTCACATACCCAGTGGTTTCTCACATATCCCAAACACATACCCAGTGGCATCTCAAAGAAACATATCACATACACAAAGCCAGTGGAATCTCACTTACACTTATCACATACACATATGCAATGGCATCTCACATACACATATCACATACACGAACTCAGTGGCATCTCAAATACGCATATGACATACACATATCCAATTGTATCTAACATACACATATCCAATGGCATCTCATCTACACATATCACATACACAAACCCAGTGGCATCTCACATACACATATCCAATGGCATCTAACATACACATATCCAATGGCATCTCACATACACATATCACTTGACATGTCCTATGGCATCTTACATACACTAATCATATACCTAATCGTATCTCACATACACATTCCCAGTGGCATCTCACATACACGATTCACATACACATATCCAATGACATCTCACATACATATCGCATACACATATCCAATGACATCACTCATACACATATCGCATGCACATATCCAGTTGCTTCTTATATACGCATCACATACATTAACCCAGTGGCATCTCACATACACATATCACATACACATATCAAATGGCATCTAACATACACAAATCACATACCTAATCGTATCGTATCTCACATACACGTATCCAGTGGCATCTCGCATATACATATCACACATATCCAATAACATCACACATACACATTTCGCATACACATACCCAGTGGCTTCTAATATACACATCACATACACAAACCAAGTGGCATCTAACATATAAATATCACATACCCAGTGGTATCTCACATACACATATCACATACACATATCCAATGGCAGCTCACATACACATATCACATACACATACCCAGTGGCTTCTAATAAACATATATCACATACATATACCCAGTGGCATCTCACATTAACATATCACGTACACATAAATCATATCACATACCCAGTGGTATTTCACAAACGAACGCTTTTGTGGTGTGGCAGCTGTCGTCATTCCATTGCCCATTGTACTTCACCATGCTAGCACAGTCCTCGTTCACCCCATAGTTGTTGGGCTCGCCCGAGACCCAATTGGTGTAAACCATGGGCTTGCCGTTACTCCACGCAAACACTTGCCAAACGAAAAGGACAGGTCAGGGTTGAGTATGTATGGTGTTAAGGTTGTAAAATAAAGCTACAATGCCACTATAATACATGCATGATATGTACTTAATGGTATTCTTCATATGGTTTTGTTTATTGGATCAGGTATAACAAACCATTTTACATAACAAACAAACATGTCTACCAGATTTTACGTTAGCCACCTAAATGTAAGCATCCTCACTGAATATAAGAATGTTTCAATTATAAGCCCATAAAATGAAATATAAAGTATTGATTGTTCGTAAACATATCATATGTGTGCGCTGCATAGGAACAAATTAAAGTACACGTTTCAACATGAACGTTCTCTATTTAAACACGTGGGCTGATGTATTTAAACAGTGCGTACCCCCTTCGTTGCCTTTGTCATGAAGTCCCAGAAATATATCGCCGTTGACACTATAGCAAATGCAAACAGCAATTGATTATCTATGATCCATTGTTAAACATCAAACTATAAAACAGTACATACTGACACATTAAATAAACATGCTCAAGTAAGAGGTCGTGAGAAAATATGCATATAATAGCAATATCATAACACATTTTGAGGATTTTTTTAATAATTAGGTAATTCATTGTTTTTGTGTTTACTGTAACGTTTAAAAACAAGTTACATGAACTTGTTATTATGTTCATAATAATATTGCGTGAACAGGCCGATCATTTTGAAATATAATATACACGGCAAAGGGGTAATAACATATGTTCGGTAGCTAGTTATCCAGGTATTAATCCTTTACACGTATTTTAATAAAATATTAAACGTCTTACAAACTATAGATGAAGTTTTGCACATCTTGTGAACCAATATAGACCAAGTTTCCTTACAAACTATAGATGAAGTTTTGCACATCTTGTGAACCAATATAGACCAAGTTTCCTTACAAACTATAGATGAAGTTTTGCACATCTTGTGAACCAATATAGACCAAGTTTCCTTACAAACTATAGATGAAGTTTTGCACATCTTGTGAACCAATATAGACCAAGTTTCCCCCATAGTGTGTACAGATGTCGTTGGCAACTGACCAAGTCTTCAAACCATGATCTCTTGATGATAGCTGAAAATACAATAAATAAATATATATTTAAGATATATCCTTCCTTCCATTACGTTCGGTGTTATAAATCAAAGCCGATCGGTTATAACATACTTAGTTGTAATATAAATTTGAGGATCCCATTTGAGGATTGCTGACAGACCAAAGGCCGTTTCACTGGTTCACAAAATGAAACCTACCCTCTCTAGTGTTATATTAACGTATCGTTTCGTCAATTAAGCCCCATCGACACAACTTACTTACAATATTATGAAACCAACCTTATAACAGACGCCTTGGAATTGTGTCCAGGAATCATCGCACTTTGTTGCCACGTTAGTAGTGGGCACGGTTGGCATAGCTGGCGCCGTGGAAAAGCCATTTCTTAGTTTCTGGCACAAGAACGGCAGTTTCGTTGAGCAGTTGTATTCCTTCCAAAGACCGATGGGTTTCTTTTGTTGCAAGGCAAAACATCCAGTGTTACCTAAACTGTCTAAATAATAATCACAATGATGGTTATTCAAACCCATGGCATATTTGAAATGTGAACGTCAATATGAGATTCTGTAATTAATGGGTGGCATATATTTTAATAAGTTTTGTAATACTTTGAAAATGAAAATGAGGAAAATATTTATATTATAAAGTTGTTTTTCCACTCCATACTGAGGGGTACACTAAACTTATAACCAAACTAATCGCCCGAAAAACAAAGTATACCATGCTCACCCGGCCCCCATCCCTACTTACTAATGTCCGCTGCTTCGAGGTTGGTAAAGCGAATGTGGTGGTCGGCAGCAGCCCACTGCAGTTTGGATGGCAGAGACCCATTTATCGACAATCCAATCCAGACGTCCTCGATCTGATTATGGAGCTCACTGGCCACGAATGCCTGAACGTATCTACAGGGAAATCACAACTAGATGTGAACGTTTCTACAGGGAAATCACAACTAGATGTGAACGTATCTACAGGGAAATCACAACTAGATGTGAACGTATCTACGGGGAAATCAAAACTAGATGTGAACGTATCTACAGGCAAATCACAACTAGATGTGAACGTATCTACAGGGAAATCATAACTAGATGTGAACGTATCTACAGTGAAATCACAATTAGATGTGAACGTGTATACAGGGAAATCACAACTACATGTGAACGTATCTACAGGGAAATTACAACTAGATGTATAAATTATTAGTGCAAAAGGGTTCGTCCAAGCGCTTACATGCATCCAACATTTGACATTTACAGATACAATTCTGACCTCTGCATTATCAGTTATAGCCGTATCTACATCTACATGGAGAAAAAATGTAAGTGACGCTTCCATGAAGTTTTTAATAAATAAAAATACATTTCTAAATAACTGTATGCATTCCATTAAAATTTTGAATATCCTATTTGAATTGCACTCGTTATTTTATTCGCCAAAAACATGCTATATTCTCACACAACTCAACAGTAACTTGTTTTAGGCCAATTTTTTCCATAAAACAGAATAAGGCATTTGATATTTGTACTAAATACTCGAGAGCAGCGCCCCTGCTCACACTTTCACGACCGCGCTGTTTGTTTGTTTTCGCCGTTTTCAATCTTAATGCACGGTGGTCAATTTACCTACTCAACTTCCAAGGTAAGCTGGTTAACCAGCAGTACCAAGCACACATACTGTATAAACTGATAACTGCCTCCACAAAAAGATACGAACTATTTAATTGAATAAAGGCTTGGGGAAGAATGACCGTTGAAATTAGTTCAATGACTAATTCTCACACAAGTTATGTGCCGCGCAGTTTAAGATTTCTTTCAGTGGACTGGAACTTATTATTTTTAATTTGATGTATTTTAGATAATTATGTTCTTTACATATATAATAATAATCAAATCTTATGAATATCGCGCCATGATCGTGCTTATTACCGATTCTTAATAACAACCAGGGAGCCGCGTTCAGTTGTCTCGCAGTATGTCTTCGCTTTATTCCATGTCATTGGGCTATGAATGTACTTGAAACACATGTCCTTATAGGCTAGCTGCGTCTGTAGATAGATTTCAAATACTATGAAAGAATATGATGTCATTTGCATATAAAATAATGTTCTAAACTTTAGTAAAAAAAGATCAGGTATGGCAAAATGTTAAAAATAATTATAATACGACTATATGACTACGCTTGTAAATTGAAAAGCGGTAAGTTTTTTATACACGTTATATTCTAACGTTGTTGTTATTTTAGCTTTCATTTTACTCCAAAATAGTATTTATGTGTAAGTTAGACTTAATAAGAGAAACACCTACTTACCCCGTTACATCCAAGAGAATTATCAATGGCGCTTGCGTTTGAAAGTCTTTGCATAGGCTGTTTACAAACGTATCCATCTAATATGTCGCTACACGATCCATCGTTCATTTGATTAATCTGCAATCAACGAAACATGCATTCAGATTAATGAACGCGTATGTATGAAATGTTGATTAAAATAAGTATATACAAAAGGCATTAATGTCAAAGAAAGAAAAACAAGTCACATATCAGTCGTGAGAAAAGGCTGATTATCTTCTTATATATGTCATGTCAATGAATACGTGTCATAAATGAAGTGGATATTATTAAAATAAAACAGCAAGCGCGGAAACATATTGGCACCTTTAAAGCAAACATGCATTTGTTTTACATTTCAAAATAATTATATAAAAAATAAGTTTCATCAGCAAGAGAGAACAACTATCCCATATAGCACGTTCTCCTTCATTAATGACAAGGGACCAATTGCCAAACAATTTGACACCCATTACACAAAAATATACCTACATAGCACGTGTTCTTTATTTATGACAAGGGACCTAATGCCAAACGTTCGGACATGTTTTACACAGAAAGATACCTACATATACCTACATATCATGCGTTTGTTGTTAATATCAAGGCATCAAGTGCCAAACAATCTAACCTCATTTACTCAGCAAGATAAATATAGTGCACGTGCTCCTTTACTTATTTCAAGGGACCAATTGCCAAACAATCTGAATGATGCTTACATAGCACATGTTTCTTTATTTATGGCAAGGCACCAAGTGCCATACAATCTGACCTCAATTACAAAGCTAGAGGTTGCTAAACCGCCGAAAGTCTCCAATGACTTGATCTATGACTACAAGACTTACCGGGACATAGAGTCCAACACAGCTCCCGCCGGTATTCTCCAGAGCGCTTGGTTCCCCTTTGTGCCAGAGCGTGTATGTCACGGGGGATCTGTCCGACCAGGAGTACAACCTCTGCCCCGGACTCCTCTGCATGCCCAACCAGTAGCCTCGAGAGGGCGCTGGTTACAGCAAAGCGCATAGAAATGTGTACTACTTTTCAGGATGCTAACTAAAAAAAGCCTCGTTTTGGCAAATCTTGGCTTTATGCATGTTCGTAAAGTCTCATCTCAGATTAGAATGTGCAAAGCGCAAACGCTTAGCAAAGACAAAACTTTCCGCTTGTACAGAAGTTTTGTATACAAAAAGTATATTCTAAACGAAAATGCTGTTTCTGCACAACGTGTCGTTCTAGATACTGGTTTGGACTTCACAGGCATACATTGGACTACACTTTACACGCATGCATTAAGCCCAGTGTTCACAGAACGAAGCTCATATATACGAATGAACGAACAGATAATTCCCCAAATAATTGTTTTTGAATCGCATGTTTATAAATTCGGGACTCAATTTAAAAACATTGATATCTTCATCTTTACAAAAAGACAAAAGCAGAGCATATAAAGAATTATACGCTGGTCTTGAAAATGAATTTCAATTATGAATACAAACTAGCAATATACAGGTTAGTCGTACTTTGCACTTTAATATAGCATTATATAAAATGTGTTCAATAATCATAACTGGTTGTCGAGTTTCTTGTATTTTGCCAGTGTACGATTTTTTTTTAGAATTATGTAATATGTTAATATAGAAATAAAAAATGCGTTTAACAATTAATTTTCGACAGCTGCATTATACGATACTCAATATACAGTCTACTCTCGTTATCTCGAAGTCGGCGGTAACAAGAAAAAATATCGAGATAATGAGAGCTCGAGATATCCGATTAGGCGTTTTCAAAGAAAAAATGAGACGAAAATTTACCAAATTTGCGACGGTTTCAATATGGATCTCTGAGGAAATCGATCACAACTGTTTATCTCTTGTAAGACAAAGGATATATGACCAGTACTTTCAAAAATGGTACTCTGACATAAATAATTCGTCGATACTAACAACTTACTCAAAATTTAAACATACATTTACCCGTGAAACATTTACCCGTGAAAAATACTTAGACGTAGTCAAACAAAATTATCTTAAGCGATCACTCGCTCAATTGCGAACGTCATCACACCAACTTGCTATAGAAACTGGGCGATATTCAAATACTCCGCAATGAACCGCACAGTATTGGGAGCAGCCGGGCGAAGCGGGACGGAGAAGTATCAAAGAAAAAAATTCTCACCTTTGCCGACACTGGGACAGTTATTCACACTTCGAGATAAACCACAGTATATACATGTAAATATGGACTCGGGACAAATTTTAATATCGAGATATCGAATTATTCGAGATAACGAAACTCGAGATATGCGATGTTTATTAATATAAATAAAGAAGGAAAAAGTAGGACATTGAGCTAACCTCGACATATCGAGAAAATCGAGGTATGCGATGTCGAGATAACGAGAGTAGACAGTAAAAATACATTTGCTAATCAACTCACCTCCTTTGCAGACTCCACATGAATCCGCGCAGTTCGCAGCCATCCACACTGGGTTTTTATTGCACTCACCAATCCGGGCCCAATTTAAGCATTGCTCGCCGTACCTTGTAATAAATCGACGATATTCTGGTTTTACAATGGTGCACGCGGTTAAAGAATCATTTTGTGAGGAGTATATCCTAAGGTAGAGCTTATTGTTGTTTTTAGGCAATAGATAGAATCTCCCTATGCATCTATTTTTGTCTGTTCAGTAATGTTTTTATCAACCTATTTCACACTACTTATACTGCTACTAAAATAAAAAAATCATTTTAATTTCTCTTATTTTGTTTAATAAGGAAATGAAGTATAACACATATTATAAAGACAAGTACGTACGATGCTGACGCATACAATAAATTGTTTATTTGGCGACTCCTTGTGATCCACTTTATGGGAAACTGGGCTTAATGCATGTGCTTAAAGTGTCGTCCTTGATTAGCATGTGCATTCCGCAAAGGCGGATTTTACGTAATTTTTCGTTTAAAGGATTCTTAACAAAAACAAATGTTCTTAAAACAAACTTCATTTTAATTATTAAATACACTACGCCTAGCGCGATTTCTGCCATCCACATCGCATCACCGTGATTCAGCCCAGAGTGGACAATTACTATCTCACCACGATACACCGTTGAACACGGTGATTTCGCCGAGGCGAATTGCGGTGTCAGTCTCTGCGTTATCGGGAAATTGATCTCACGGTGGAACACCATGATCGCGGTGGACCACCGCGACCTCGGTGGTTCGCTGTGAAATACAGGTAAATGTAAATGAATATGTTAATTTCGATATTCCAGACCGTATAATTTTTGCAAAGTTCTAGAATGTTTTGTTACATGTGTATGTACATATGTATACATTGTAACTCAATTGTTAACAATCGTCATTATTTTCTGTTGTTTACCCTCGTTCCAGAATCATTTGACATGTCGTACATCGAGCGTGATGTGCTTTATGTTTTGTTTCTACAGTTTCTGCGTGAAGGTTTACTTGTTGTTTATTTAAAGAATTGATTGTTTTTTGTTAAAATTTCGGAAATGCTTTCTCGTTTGTACACGTATAAATTGCGGTATCCGGACAAACGGCACCCGGACAATCGGCACCCTATTTAAAGTACGCGGTCATAGCTATATATATGGACAGATTTCGTTGCGATAAAAAGTACCATCTTCGTGTAATGTGGTGTTTTCAAATTATATATTGTATACATGTAGATATATTTTGTTTGGGTAATGGCGAGGTTGATCGGCCGCGCTTGAAGTAATACATCGGATGCACCGGTTTAAATTTTAAATCGATTCACGCTTGTAATTGATTAAAACAAGCGACGACGGTTAACGTTTCGTTAACAAAATTTGCAAATTCGGAACATTAAAAATCGGTGAAACGAAACGTATTTGTAAATTGTGACGACACATAGCGGTAATTACGGGGATAATTAGTTGATAGCGCTTACATAATTATTTCATCAAGCAATGTTCAACGTAATCTAATTGCAGAAAACAAACAGCGTGAAAAACAAAACCAGCCGACAATATTCGCGGTGATTTTCAATAGTGACGATTAAATAATAATTTGCGAAAAATAATGAAGATCTAACAGTTACCGATAATTGGTAAATAAAGGGGAGATAAAATAAATTGTTAATGTGTCACTTCTGTCGGACACTGATTGAGGAAAACGCTCTAGGCCACGATTTCGCACAAGTTAATTGACGCGTGTTTGACAATACACAGGGTCGAGTGTGTACACAGTAATCTCGATACCGATTTTTCCTGCTTGATGGCCCGATTTGCACGCGTTTTGCACTCTCCGGAAAACTTGTAGATGCAAACTTTTGTTTATGTCGTCGGATAAAATAATCGCCATTTTTTCTTGTCAATTTAAGAAATGTTGATGCAGCATCAACATACTAACACAATATCGCGTAAAGAGAAAAATAATGCATTTAATGTCAACCGTACTTTCGTTTGACAACGGATCATTTTAATTTCCTGCAACGATATCTATTCATACGACACACGAACACTAAATCCGATCTTAATAAAAAGACAGTTCCGCTCGGTAAAATATCGTGTATATATTTTTTATAAACAACTGGTAACAAGATGACCTGTTAATTATGTTCAGCTCAATTGTCTTTGCTATTTGTAAATTATTTAGAGGTGTTATTAAACCAATTAGCAGATAACATTAATCAACCCACACTTATATTATGTCACTATTATTTATTGTGCTGTAACATTGTGGTCCACCGCGATCATGGTGGTCCACCGTGAGATCGATTTCCCGATAACGCCCGCGGTGTTCAGCCACTGTCGACGCGATCTATCTATTCAATGTGGTTTAGCTCCTCCAGAAATCTTCAAGTGCCGGGAATCGGCCACCTCTCCAACTGAAAACAGATCAGGCTAAACATAGTACAATTTAACCTAACCGGAAATCAAGAACCGCAACTCATCTTCCTTTTCATACCTATATGAAAATATAAAACGATGAGCGGGGTGGGAGGTGGGGCATACCGATAGCAGGTAAGTATTTAATAATAAAAATGAATTTTATTTTAAAAATTTGTTTCAATATTATAAATACGTTACCTGCTATCCCTAGCTGATTTTGTAGCTGCGGCGGGAAGGTTCGTTTATATTTTCTCATCACAGCAAAACCCATATTCAGGTTTTTCAGCCATAGATAGTAGAACAATGTCCTCATGTAATCTTCGTTAGTACAGTATTGTACTTTAATTTCCGGATAGCGCCAGCACATTTACGCCATGGAAGAAACTTACGTTTGAACCACAAGATGAGGACCCAACATATATAAATTGTCTTGTTGACACTGAAGAGAACGAAGATAGAATGAAGAAAAGGTGGTCGGATTCCTCCAGAAGGCAGCTTGAAGCACTTCAGAAAGTGAAACATTATTAATATACGCCCACGAAGCCGAAATAGCTCTTAATTCATGTATTGCCCCTTGGCGTTGACCAGAGTTATTTCTTGCTAAAGAAGCATGACGTTGATCATCTTTGTCCGCCGTGAGGGCTTCTTGTATCTTACCACCAAAACGAAATTCTGATGAGAATGGTGCTGCTCTGAGAGAATTCATACCTGGTTCTAATAAAAAATCTTTAGGTAAAGATGAAAGGATAAGTTCTCTACAAATCCTTAACATCTCAGACATTGAAGTAGCAGCATTATGTGAAAGGCACAATGTCGTTCGTGATAGATGGATCAATAAATCCCGAATTTCTTCCGGAACAGAGTCCGACCAATCACAAACCAAGCGCAAAATAGTCGCTAGCATTAAGTCTGTGTTGCCGGCCTCGCCAGCCGTAGTGGGTGGAGAATAAATACCAACAACGGTTGATGTTTCTAAGTGTAACTTCCCCGTGCAGACAAATAAATATGAATAAATCTGCAACAATAGCTTAGAATTATATAACGAATATAAATGGATTAATGTTAAGGAAAAGATAATCAATCATTTCAATATAGCAAACATATATCAATGCAATCAATACAACCGCATCGACATGTTTAACAATACAATATTATTTCAATATAATAATAATAAACATAATAATAAACATAATAATAATAATAATAGTAATGATGATAATAATAATAATAATAACATAAAATACCTGCAGATGTATTTATAAACAACTGCTAAATCAGCACATTCAAATGGCGTCTAGCTATCTGACCGTCGCTACCGCTTTTGGACAGTGGCGCGAAATGGATTATCAATCAAGTGCTCGTGCGCATAAACGGTGTTAGCATGAAGTATAACAATAGTGGTTAAACACTACTAATACTACAACTACAATTCTAATAACAATTGACTATGCCTACTTAAAGATAGTGGCTTTGAAATATAACATCGATTTAATCAACCTATGACATTATAATCACCCTATGACAATATCCCCCCCGGTGTATAAATGTCGTCCCGACATTTAAATTAATATCAACACATAGAGAAAATAATAAGTCAATAGGGTTCTTATATTTTAAGCAAATATGCTCAATCTTTTAACTTAGAGCATGTCAGAACCGGCTTTATACGGACTACTAAATAACAAACGCATATAGTGAAACATCTATATATTTTTAAAAGTTCACCACATTTTGAATATTACAAGCTGACATTAAGCAATATTCACATTATTAGAGGCATGCATATTAATACTAAAAAAACACAATCACACGTGATACATATTAACGATATTCAATTACTATATATCACAGCATAGAAAAAAAAACACACTCTTACTCTCCGTTTTCACTAACGGTCAACGTTTACTTAATACAGTTTGTCATATTGCACAAAGTTCACTGTCTCAATACACGAAATCTCTGGATGTTCTCCATTTAGGCGGATTTCGTTTCCTAGCGGAACGGCGTAAAACTGGAACTTCGTCAACACACGATTTTTCGTCGTCCTGGAAAACTGTACTTCCGGCTCTCCGCTGCGGAATTACATACCGTGGTATATCAACCAGTTCACTCTGTTGATTGCTTTCTCTAGACTGTGGAACACTGCCATTACTGGTTAAGTCCACTCCAAAGGGTAGTAACAGATTGCGACGAAGGCGACGTATGCGTTTAGCTCTCGGATCATCCCTCCTGACGTCATAGACTGGAATTTCAGGATTAGGTTGGCCTAAAACTACATACGGCGTATCTTCCCAGCGATCAGCTATTTTCTGCTTTCCTTTTAAGGTAACATTTCGCACAAGAACAAGATCTCCAGGTTGGATTTTAGCAGCTCTTGCCTTCATGTCATATTGACGCTTAGTCACTTTCGCAGTCCTGTTAGCAATCTCTTTAGCTTTGTGGTATGAGGAAGCTAACCGTTCACGGAGTTTTCGAGCGTACTCATTCTTGTACTTCGCACCCATATCGTCTGTGTTGAGACCTAGAAGTGCATCCACTGCTAACCTTGGGTTAAGCCCAAACATCAAGAAGTAAGGTGCGTACCCAGTACTATTGTGAATAGTCGAGTTATATGCGTGAACCATTGGACTTACATAGTCCTTCCAGTTGCTTTTCTTATCTTCCTCTAATGTTCCCAACATTTGTATTAAGGTTTGGTTAAACCTCTCTACCAATCCATTGCCCATTGCATGATAAGGAGTAGTGCGGGATTGCTGTATGCCTGCAAGTTGACAAATTTCTTGAATGTGGCTGGACATAAAATTGGCTCCTTTATCACTATGTATCCTTTCCGGAAATCCGTAGTGAACGAAGAATTTTTCAAAAAGGACACGGGCGGTTGTACGAGCTGTCTGGTTGGTGGTAGGAAATGCTTGGGCATATCTGCTGAAATGGTCAGTGATTACGAGGATATTCTCAAAGCCACCTTTAGATCTCTCGAGACTAAGAAAATCTAAACACACCATTTCCATAGGAGCAGATGTCTGAATACTGACCAATGGAGCTGCCTCTGCATGTGTCTTGCGCCGAATACATCTAGGACAACTGGCTACGTTGCGACTAATAAAAGTGTCCATACCAGGCCAGTAGAATCTCTGTTTAAACAATGACGCGGTTCGGTCCCTACCCTGATGGCCTAGATCATCGTGTAGGGCACGGAACACTTCACCCCGTAACTGACTGGGTAGTATAAGCTGTCTATACAACTGGTTCCCATAATTGGCTATACGATAGAGAACGCCATTCCTCAGTTCCAATTTGTTCCAGTCTCTTAAATACTTAGTTGCAGCTGAAAACTCACTCGAGGTCGGTTGAAGAGTCGGCCTGGTGCCTTGCTGGATATGGTTTATGAGTTCGGGAATTACTGGATCAGACATTTGAGATTTTCGCCAATCTTTCAAACTCAAAGCATATGCTTGTATAATGTCGTCTGGAACAGTTGTTTCTTGTTCAAGTTTGTCAATCACGTCGGGATCAGCTATACTAAAGCATAAAGGTGCTTCTTCGACTGTAGCCATCACAGCTGTAGCCAATAAAGTTAAAACATCTGTATCCACGGTCTTTCTGCTGAGTCCATCCGCATCGGCATTCTGACGTCCGGCGCGATAGCGCGGTGTAAACTCATAATTAGCCAATGCTGCCATCCAACGCTGACCAGTGGCGTCCAACTTGGCTGTAGTGGTGACATAAGTGAGAGGGTTATTGTCAGTAACCACTTCAAACTTGGTTCCATATAGATAATCATGGAATTTTTCCGATATCACCCACTTCAAAGCGAGGAATTCCAGTTTATGGGCTGGGTAATTCTTTTCAGCTGGACTCAGAGAACGACTTGCATACGCAATCACCCTTTCCTTCCCATCTTGTTTTTGATAGAGGACTGCGCCAAGACCTTGTGACGACGCATCAGTGTGAACAAAGAACGGAAGTTCATAGTTTGCAAAGGCAAGAATTGGAGGATTAACCAACTGCCTTTTTAACTCCTCAAAAGCCGATTGCTGTTCATCTGTCCATACAAACGGAACTTTCTTGGACAATGCACTTGGTTTTTGTTTAGTTTTGGGTTTGTTAGTGTGGCCAATAAGAAGGTTGTTGAGAGGTCTTGCAATCTTAGAAAAGTTTTTAATGAAACGCCTGTAATATCCAACAAACCCTAAGAATTTCCGGACGCCTTTTACATTGCAAGGAGCGGGCCAATTTTTCACCGTTTCAGTCTTTTCGGGGTCTGTACTTATTCCCTCCTCGGAGACAACATGGCCGAGATATGTTATTTTGGTTTTGAAGAATTCACATTTGGATGGCTTAATTGTAAGATTGTAGGAAGCTAATCTTGAACAAAACTTCGTCCAATCTATGGATATGGCTTTGAATGTCTTTGGAAAAAATGACGATGTCGTCCAAGTAGATGAGGCAGTCTCGTAGATTAAGATCTCCCATGCAACGTTCCATCAATCGTTGGAAGGTCGCGGGGGCATTGCATAACCCAAAGGGCATACGGTTGCACTCATAAAACCCCAGGCCTCCAACCTGAAACGCAGTCTTCTCCTTATCTTCCTCCTCAAGTTCTACCTGCCAGTATCCGGCTTTCAAGTCTAGTTTGGAGAAATATTTGGACCCTGATAACAAGTGTAAGGTGTCTTCAATTCGTGGTAAAGCATAACTGTCTTTCTTCGTTCTCTCATTGAGTTTCCGGAAGTCGATGCAAAATCGAATTGTACCATATTTCTTTCTCACAATTACACAGTTTGAAGACCAATGACTTCTTGATTCTCGAATTGCTCCCATGTCCAGCATTTCTTTCAAGTGTTCTCTTATTTCATTAAATACTCCAGGTGGGATTCTTCGATATGGTTCTTTAAAATGTGTTTGATTGTTTATTTTGATAGAGTGCTTTACGGTTGAGGTATTTCCAAGATCCAGTGGATGTTTTGGAAAGATTGTATCATATTTTTGGAACAGCTTATACACTTGATTTTTTCATCATCGGTCAAATCGGTCTGTTCTAAATTAACACCATAGTGCTGTTTAATATCTCCATCTTCAACTTTTCCTTTCTTTGCGGGTGCTGTTTCAGTCTGTATTGCTGAAGTCAATGGCTCTAAAACGGGTGCTTCTCGTAATACTTGCACTTCGTTTAATTGGCATAGGCTCTGTCTTGCCTTGATCTTAATTGGTCTTGCTGTTACGTTGCAGATTCTTACCGGTATTCTTGCGGTTCGACCAGCGTTATTCACAGTGACCACGCGTGGACAAACAATAGCACTATGAGAGTGTTCATCTTCAAATGCCTCTGTAATTGCTGCGTCAGTATTCTTGATCTTCCTTACAAATCCAGTAACTGTTCTGGTTTCCATTGGATGTAAGGTTATGGGTTTCGTTGCAGTTACTCTACCGATAAACGGATTGATGGACATCATGGCTGCTTCCCACTCATCAGGTAAGTTATCTGTATTTCTGAATTGTTGAATATTGCGAATTAAATTCGTACCTAGAAGGACTGGAGCTACACCACTGATACTGTGACACCGGGATAACCAATAAAACGGTAAGTATTGGTGTAGAGGTAAGTTGTGTTTCTATAGATGCTTCGATGTATCCAGTATATGGAACTGTCATGCCATTTGCACCTTTTAGATCTATTTGAAAATCATCCATAGAATTCAATTCAGGTTTGTGATCCATGTTATCATAAAATTCTTCAGTGATTGAGCTGACCTGTGAGCCACTGTAAATCAAAGCTTTAACTAGAATTCCGTTTATTTTGATGTCGGTTAAATTAGGGTCTCCGATCATTCTTTGCAGTAAGTCTCCTTTATCATGTTGTTCATCAGTCAATGTTTCGGGGCATATTTTGTTCATGCCGCTCTCATCAGCCCCCGCGATCAGAGCCTCTGTTGGTTTAAATGTTGTGTTTTAGGTTGTTGTTCTGTCGGATCTTGTCTTAAGTACCCTCGAGTTGGATATTGACCTCGATAACTTCTAAATCTTCTTCCTCTGTTCATGTTTCTGTAACGACCTATATGACCTCTTCTATAATTTGGTTGGTCGGATGTTCGATTTTCAAAACGTGACTCGTTTCTATCTTGTGATGGTTTCTCTCTTGACATCTCATTCAACTTCTTCTCCATAAGATTCATTTTCTCTGTGAGATCCTTTAATATTTTCATTTGCTCATCAATGTGCAGTACGTTACTCTCTTTAGGCAGTTCTGTTCCTTTACATACAGCCATTTCCTGTTCTTCCCTTCTGACTTTATCTTTCAACTCTTCGAATGTTGGGACCGTTTCAAAGTACAAGTGCATTTCGCAATTCAGTATTATTGATGTGCCTCCAGAATCTCGTTCTCAACATTGAATCTTTCTTATCTTCTTGTATTTCATTTCGATTAATGGACTTCTGGATAAGTGTCTCCAACCGTATGGCCCATGTCGATATATCTTCGTATTTTTCTTGTTTGCTATTATAAAATTCTTCCATAACACTTTGGCCCGTCTTGATATCACCAAAATTTGTTTCCAAAGTTGTAAGTATTTCTTGCAGGCTTGCATCAGGCTTTAAAGTTGTGAGAACTTTTCTTGGCTTTCCAGTGATGGAATGTCTTATCGACTGTCTCAATACATCTTGGTGATTAATGCCAGATTTCATCATACATTCAATTTCAAGTTTCCATTCATTGAATGTTTGAGGATCAGAGAACTTTGGAACATTAGGCTTTATTACAAAAGGCACTTTAGGTTCACGTACTGCTTTTATGTCAGTGTCCAAATCATCTGCACAATACTCTCCCTCTAGGGAACTTAAAGTGCTTTGTTTCTCCAACACTCTCTTCTAACTCTTGCTTTTGCTGTAATAGTCGTCTTATTTGTTGTTGCTTGAGCTTTCTCTTAGCTGCTTTTAATTTTTCCGTTTTATTTCTACTTGCAAGTTCATCCATCATTTGTATTTCTCTCTGTTTCATGTCTTCTATCTCCTTCTTTAATTGCTGTACTACTTCACTTTCAATACTATTTTTGTCATCTGAGTACGTGTCATCATCATCTGTTATATATGTATCTCCCTCCTTTTTAATTCAGGCCTCAGAATTCAATCTGTGAATTTGATCCACATTGCCATGTTTCTTTCTATGTGACATTTTCAATTTGCTATTTCCTCTATCATTATGATATTCATGATTAACATCTATGTTCAGTAGTTCATCATCACATTTGTCGACATTATAGTTCCTCTGAACTTTCAACCTGTCACCACGATCAGTTACAACATGCTTCTTGGCTTTGCTGTCCAGCCATTTTAACTCCTTGTCAACAGTGTCTGTGGTACTCTCTGAACAAGTCTCTGAACGTTCCAATTCACTTTCATGGTACCTAATGCCCCTACTGATATCATCTATATGTCCATATTCATCTACCGTTATTATAGATCTGCTCATTTTAGCATTGTCTTTATATCTCACGTCATCTCTTTTATATTCATCTGTGTTTATGTCCTTAAACTGTGTATCATAACCACATGCTCCTTCTTGTTCCATGCTACCATCAGCATCTTCCAACGCATCAAATTCTTCGATTTCTAGAATCTGTCTTTCCAACTGCCTTCTTTTTTCTTTCAGCCTTTCAATCTCTTTGTCTTCTCGTTTTATTCTGATTTCTTCACATTTGCGTTTTTGTAGGTCTTCTTTTTCTTGTCGAGCCTTGGGTCGCATTTCAACCACTCTCATTCTCTGTTTTTGCAATTCTGCTAATTGTTCCTCTTCAATCTCTTTGTCTCTTTGTTTAATGCTCGCGAGCTTCGTTCTCTTCTGAATTTGTCTCTCTTTATTTTCAATCTCTAATTTCAATTGTTCCCTTCGCATCAACCTTTTATCTCTTTCAGATGAAGGATTATCCATGATTTAGCTCCTTTACAGACAATTATAACTATATTTAGAAACTTAAATCTAATTTAACTTCACTTGACTTCAAAACAACACTTCACTTGTACACTTTACTTGTACACTTCAATCGAACACGTTATTTGAACACTTCACTTCACTTGAACACTTCACTTCATTTGAACACTTCACTTCACTTAAACAATTCACTTCACTTCTCTTTAATAGTTCATTTCATTTGAATACTTAATTTCAATTCACAAATCACAATGCACAATTCAATTCAGAAATCACAATTCACAAATCAATTCACAATTCAATTCACAATTCAAATCACAATTAAATTCACACTTCCATTCACAATTCCATTCACAATTGAATTTACAATTAAATTCACAATTAAATTCACAATTCAATTCACAATTCAAATCACAATTCAATTCAATGAATTTAATTTAACATAACCTAATTTATTTTAATTAAATTCAAATCAAATAAACTTAACCGAATTTAATTTAATTCAAGTCATTTCATTAAACTAAACCTTATTTAATTTCATTCCATTCACTTCAATTAAACTTAAACTAATTTAATTTAATTTAATCTTCTTTAATTTTATTTAATGTAATTTTATTTTATTTTATTTTTAATTTAATTAATTGAATTAAACTTAATTGAACTTTATATATTACATTACTATATATAAAGTAATTCAAACACCCAAGTTCATCAAGTTCACTAAATTTATTTTATTTTAAAACCTACTGAAATCAGATTTAATTTAAAACAAATCAGTGAAATTTATTTTAACAAAATTTAAAGTATCTAAATTATATTTAGGTTAAAATGTTTTCAATATAATTTAAATCAAGATGATTAAGTACAATTCAAAATCTTGAAGTCTTATTAAAGATTATTAAGTTGGCAATTGTTAATTTATTTTTTGTTTTATTTTTTTTTTGTTTTTATTTTATTATTGTTTTGTGATTAATTAATTGAGTTAATTTAATATGACGTTAGTTTTATTTCTTCAATGTAAATTCTGTTTATGTATCACACGTTTTAAGTTAAACCTATATTTATATAACCGCTGATGTTTGTACAATCTAACCAAACATATGGCACACTACTCCAATTTCAACTTTGTATACACACTAATAAGAAGTGCACATACAAAAATGCGTAACGATGTAAAATATACCGGGTATATATACACAACACAAACGGTTTAAAATACGCGATATAAAAAACAACGCGCGACCTTGCAAGGATTTGTTCGCATTATTCTCTAATTGAACGTTAAACATGTGTTGTATTTATCATTGAAACAGTTGGATCAGACCTCAATCAATGCTAAATAATATATTTAACGTTCAGCCCAACCCGTTTAAAAAAATACGCATGAATTTATACAAAGTCACACGTATCTCATTTTTCTGATATAGGTACATATCAATTAAATCATTCTGATATAAATTGCACGAAATTTCACCTTCAAAATGTCACTAGAATGATTTTACCACTTACTCAATATTGTGTACACAACTACGCTACCTGACCGATACTCTATTGTATACGGAATAGTTTATGAATGAAACACAGTGAGATGAAACGTTAGTTGTCATGTCATGCAGGGCCAGATTTATATCCTATAATTAGTGCAGTGACCAATTTTCACGTTCAGTAAAAAAAATCCTAAAAATATTAATACAAAAATATAAATAACATCATACAAAGGAATACAAATAATGCACCCGTAATTAATGAAAATATTACTTAAATAAAACTTAAAACACTAATGAATTTATCAAATAGAATTCACAATTAAGTGTCAAATCACTTAACGCAATAATAATACACAGTCTGGTCTTCAATCCATCGACGAAAAGCGTGATCCTCGGACAAGTGCACTAAAGCGTAGTGGTACCGGTAATCAGGAATGATGTGTATGAGCTCAATTTCAAAGCATGCTATGTGTTTTCACAATCTTATCACAACCCGGGATTTAATGTTTATGGTCGGTCCATGGACAATTCAAAAATGGCCATACAGAATACCTTCCTCGTAGAAGTCTGTATTCTTCTTTTGGAGTGCTCCGAAAACGCTCGCTGTCTTGCTGCTAGGGGAAGTCACGAAGAATTCACGTTGGGCGCCATTGTTGCCGGCCTCGCCAGCCGTAGTGGGTGGAGAATAAATACCAACAACGGTTGATGTTTCTAAGTGTAATTTCCCCGTGCAGACAAATAAATATGAATAAATCTGCAACAATAGCTTAGAATTATATAACGAATATAAATGGATTAATGTTAAGGAATAGATAATCAATCATTTCAATATAGCAAACATATAACAATGCAATCAATACAACCGCATCGACATGTTTAACAATACAATATTATTTCAAAATAATAATAATAATAATAATAAACATAATAATAATAATAATAATAGTAATGATAATAATAATAATAATAATAACATAAAATACCTGCAGATGTATTTATAAACAACTGCTAAATCAGCACATTCAAATGGCGTCTAGCTATCTGACCGTCGCTACCGCTTTTGGACAGTGGCGCGAAAAGGATTATCAATCAAGTGCTCGTGCGCATAAACGGTGTTAGCATGAAGTATAACAATAGTGGTTAAACACTACTAATACTACAACTACAATTCTAATAACAATTGACTATGCCTACTTAAAGATAGTGGCTTTGAAATATAACATCGATTTAATCAACCTATGACATTATAATCACCCTATGACATCTGTCTGGTTAGATAGACCTAAAGATCTCCACTCTCTTACTTCCCATAGTTCTAAGATGGAACAAGGAACAGAAACCGAAGTTGACAAACTAGGCATGGTAAGCAAAAGCTTATTGATGTCTGGATCCTGAACCGGTAATTCTGAAAATCCAAACCGGAAGTCGGATCAGGTACAGGATGCTTATTGCTTCGAGTGCGTTCCTGAAGTTAAGGCTCAGAGAAATCCTTAGGCACTTTCCATATTTCTACTCGTTTAAGAATCGTTTTATTAACTGATTCCAACGATTGAAACACAGATAAAACAGAAGAGCCAATCGGAAGGCGTATATCAACGCGGGAACTCGCCTTTGTAACCCTGTTAGGATCAAATGTACGAACTAATTGCTCAGTAACCGAGATCGTCGAATTAGTAGACACCTCCACAGGTCGTGAACAATAATCTTCGCCAAGAGTCTGAAACATCAGTTCATAGATCTGATTAATAGATACCAAATATTGATCAGTATCAATGTCTGCATCTGAATCAGGCACCAGCGATGTGCAAAGAATCCGTGGAAACACAGGTAGGGATAATAGGAAGATTATCCTGCACCATATTGTGATTCTCTGGTAAAGATGAATGACCATCCGCAAAGTTGAAACACTGATAATTAAAACCGGGAGTCGACAGTATATTATCAGAAGTGACAGGTACAAATTGTCCAAAGGAATCTTGAACCCATAATGTGTCACGAATAGACGGAGTAGCAGCGTACACGACTAGGAACTGTAGTAGAAACCCACGGTGCAGACAAAACAGCCGTTGTGGTGAGATGAACACCAGAACTGAAGGGCTGTGAAATAGACCAGTCACTGCAACATGTGTTGATGTCAAACTGGAAACTGGTAAATTAGGTATGGAGACATTACAATCCGAATTAGGATAGTAATATGAACGATCATGAAAGTCGGAACGACAATGCCTACTTGAACATTATCTACGACCTTTATCCCTGCGATGCCGAGAGCTAAATAGGCTGCGACGGTAATGACGTCTCCTAGAGTATTGTCTCCGTGCGGATCGAGATGATCGGTAATGATCATAACGACGCCGGGAATGAGGACTGCTCGATGAATAAGAGCGTGTCCGACGTCTAACCATATTGTCGGCACTAGTCGACGACAAAAATGCATTCGACGACGACGAGGTAGAATAATCCGATGAAGGATAACGACGTCTGTTTCTGATCGTTGACCGGTGACCGGCAACTGTTGACCGGTCAATGACCGGTGCATGTTGACCGGTGCCCGGTGAACGGTATTTTTGACCGGTGACCGGTTTTCGGACCGGTCATCAGTGACAGATGACCGGTGACCGGTTCCATGGACCGGTGACCGTTGACCGGACCGGTCCCCGATGACCGGACCGGTCCCCTGTGACCGGTGCCATGGACCGGTGACCGGACCGGTCCCCGGTGACCGGTCCGGTACCCGATGACGTACCGGCCATATCATGACCAGTGTTGTCACCAGATAATGACCGAATGGCGGCTGCCAAATGGTCTGGCATTGGTCGATGTCCTTGACCAATGCCATCGGGCAAAGACCGGCTGACGGGTGTCGGCATATGGTCTAATGTTGTTCGACTTTCTAAGAAACTTAGCGTAGTGCTATCTCCATCTTGCCGTGGTCTGCAAAGTCACCGGGCATTTATCATCTGGTGAAGGTTCATCTGCCCGTTTCCTGCTCAGAAACGTTCTGCGACGGATTGCTTTCTGCCACGTCGCATCGTCCCACGAACTGCAAACAGAGCATTTATTATCAACAGTACAAAGAGTACATGATAAACAAGTCTTGTGGGTATCCCACGAAGCGTTTACATGAAAATATATAAATACAAGAATCTACGAAAGAAAACAGTGCTTAATGAACAAATTAAATGAAATAAACAGTTAAACAATGTATATAGAGAATACTATGTTAGTGTGATTGTGTACTTAAGTTTATCCCACGAGTGAAGAAAGGTTACATGGCGAGGCTTGCCGAGCCTTGTAAGCCTTTCTGAGACGAGTGGGATAAATATAAGTACTGTACACAATCACACTAACATAGTATTCTATTTATCCTACAATATATATTTTATTTAATTTATGCAATTCAAATAGTAGTCTTAAATTGATAAAATAAAAGCAAAAAACACATTAAATTTACTGAATCAAACATTGCGTAGTAATATTAATTGTGATATTTCCCGTTTACGAAACTCGAAATAGTCCTTAAGAATTCCACGCAAAAGAAGAGAAACGAGACAAAATATCACTATACTCCTCGATTCAATTTTAATCAGCGTTCCAAATGTAACACACTCAAGTAGAACACAGACGGTTGTGTTCAAACTACAATTCTTGTTTAACCACTGTAAAATACCAAAAACAAACATGGCTGCCATTTTGAAATTTACAAAATGTGTAGACACCTGCGTGAAGCATGATTCAGCATTTATCCCCGCCGATATTGTTAATTTCAATCTATAAACAACTCTTCTTTTTACACACTTTTAACTTACTGACATACAAAGTAAAACATCTACTGGTTATTGTTCTACTCACCGAAGTTGTGTAAAAACCATGATTATTTTCGTAAAGTTTAATTTGCTTCCATGACGAGTTAAAATTCTGAACATATTTCTTCATCGCAATCCATCTTTTCCATTTAAAGCACTGGATGTAAGCAGGCAATTCTTTGTGGATAGACATTCTTTGATCGACTGACAAAGGAACGACTTATTCATCAAAGAAATTACCCTTTTAATTCAATATCGATTTCCTTCAAAATTCAAAAAGTTAAAGAACAATGCACTTACACTTTTTTTTAATTTAATCTATCAATTGTTCAACAAAACATCGAGTTATTAGAGTACATTCGACATTTTAACGAAATCGAAAATGGAGTCTCAACAGTTTCATTCCAGTTTTATATCCCGACACTGTTATTCACATTCATAATATGATAATAATCCATCGTAAACACACACAATAATCGTTCGATGCTTAAAAAATATTGAATTGTTTCATTCCAGTTTTATATCCCAACACTGTTATTCACATTCATAATATGATAATAATCCATCGTAAACACACACAATAATCGTTCGATGCTTAAAAAATATTGAATTGTTAAATAAAAACCCTCCAAGTCCGAATTTATGTTTCCTTAAATCCAAAGCGTCTAGCTAATTACGTCATTTAAATTACGTCACACGAGATACGTCATAAATTGCGTAGTCAATTGAATGAAAATAAAAATACGGAAAGCTGGTTCTTCATAAATTTTAGTGAAGAACCAAAATAGTATTATAGTACTCAAAACCTGTGCCTATCTATAATTTAGTAAGAGTAGTAAAGTAAGATATATATTATAGACGTTAATACACGGCTCAGCCGGGCCGGGCAGTGATAATCGGCCCCAGGTCGCAAACCAGGGTTATGACCCTGCGGGCCGATTATCACTGCTCGGCCCATCTCAGCCGTGTATTATCCTCTAAATAATCCATCGTAAACACACACACACTCGTTAACCCGTTAAACGACTGCGTACCCAATGACCTGAATGACGCAATCAGGGGTGAAAGGCCCAAAAAAGTAGTCCCTATGTACATGTTCTTAAAATAACCGTGGAGAAAACCTTATCTAAAAATAACCGTTGAGAAAACCTTATCTTTTCTTTATGAGTCGTATTTGTTCTATAAAATCATTTAGTTGTAGGATAAATACACTGTACAATATAGTCAATTACTTGTTGACTAAAAGCACGAAATGCACGTGCTCAAGTACATAAGCACATACAAAAACCCGGCAAAGTCTGAAAATCAATTATTTACAACAAAATATTACGAGAAAAGATTTCTGAAGAGAGCAGAAACGATAAATTCATCAATTTCAAATCCAAACAACCACACAGAAGTGAATAAAAAGACCACATTTCAAAGACGAAGAAAAATGGCGATCTGCACGGCGTTCTCCTGAAAAGGAAGATGAGTTGCGGTTCTTGATTTCAAGTTAGGTTACATTGTACTATGTTTAACCTGATCTGTTTTCAGTTGGATAGGTGGCCGATTCCCGGCACTTGAAGATTTATGGAGGAGCTAACCCACCTTGAAAAGATATAGCTAGGGATAGCAGGTAACGTATTTATGATATTAAAATTAGGTTTATGCGGAAGTGTTGTCACTGATAAGCCAGTGCAAAATGCACCGGCTTATCTGGGACTACACTTAACGCAAATGCATTAAGTCCTATTTTTCCAGAACGTGGCTGTAATACATGTTAATAACACTTCCACTTACGTGTCCCAACAGTTGTTCATGCAGAGCTGATAACACTTCCACGTACGTGTCCCTACAGTTCTGCATGCAATAACACTTCTACGTACGTGTCCCTAAAGTTGTGCATGCAATAACACTTCCACGTACGTGTCTCTACAGTTGTGAATGCAGATAATAACACCTCCACGTACGTGTCTCTACAGTTGTGTAATACATGTGAATAACATTTCCACGTACGTGTCCCTACAGTTGTGCTGTAATACATGTGAATTACACTTCCACGTACGTGTCCGTACAGTTCTAATACATATGAAAAACACTTCCACGTACGTGTCCCTACAGTTGTAATACATGTGAATAACAATTTCACGTGCGTGTCCCTACAGTTGTTATACATGTGAATAACACTTCCACGTACGTGTCCCTACAGTTGTGCATGTTAATAACACTCCCGAGTATGTGTCTCAACAGGTGTGTAATACACGTGAATAACACTTCCACGTACGTGTCTCTACAGTTGTGAATGCAGATAATAACACCTCCACGTACGTGTCTCTACAGTTGTGTAATACATGTGAATATCACTTCCACGTACGTTTCCCTACAGTTGTGCTGTAATACATGTGAATAACACTTCCACATTCGTTTCCCTACAGTTGTGTTGTAATACATGTTAATAACACTTCCACGTACATGTCCCTACAGTTCTAATACATATGAAAAACACTTCCACGTACGTGTCCCTACAGTTGTAATACATGTGAATAACACTTTCACGTACGTGTCCCTACAGTTGTAATACATGTGATGACACTTCCACGTACGTGTCCCTACAGTTGTGCATGTTAATGACACTCCCACGTACTTTTCTCTACAGTTGTGTAATACAAATGAATAACACTTCCACGTACGTGTCCTACAGTTGGGAATGCAGATAATAACACCTTTACGTACGTGCCCCTACAGTTGTGTAATACATGTGATAACACTTCCACGTACGTGTCCCGACAGTTGTGCTGTAATACATGTGAATAACACTTCCACGTATGTGTCCCTACAGCTGTACTGTTATACATGTGAATAACGCTTCCACGTACGTTTCCCTACAGTTGTGCTGTTATACATGTGAATAACACTTCAACATACGTTTCCCTACAGTTGTGCTGTACTACATGTGAATAACACTTCCACGAACGTGTCTCTACAGTTGTGATACATGTGAATAACACTTCCACGTACGTGTCCCTGCAGTTGTAATACATGTGAATAACACTTCCACGTACGTGTCCCTACAGTTGTAATACATGTAAATAACACGTCCACGTACGTGTCCCTACAGTTGTGCTGTAATACAAGTTAATAACACTTCAACGTACGTGTCCCTACAGTTGTGCTGTAATGCACGTTAATAACACTTCCACGTACGTGTCCCTACAGTTGTAATACAAGTTAATAACACTTCCACGTACATGTCCCTACAGTTGTGCTGTAATACATGTGGATAACACTTCCACGTACATGACCATACAGTTGTGCTCGCAATAACACTTAAACGTACGTGTCCCTACAGTTGAGCATGCAATAACACTTCCACGTACGTGTCTCTACAGTTTTGCATGCAATAACACTTCCACGTACGTGTCCCTACAGTTGTGTATGCAATAACACTTCCACGTACATGTCCATACAGTTGTAATACATGTGAATAACACTTCCACGTACGTGTCCCTATAGTTGTGCATGCAATAACACGTCCACGAACGTGTCCCTACCGTTGTGCATGCAGATGATAACACTTCCACGTACGTGTCCCTACAGTTGTGCATACAATAACACTTCCACGTACGTGTCTCTACAGTTTTGCATGCAATAACACTTCCACGTACGTGTCCCTACAGTTGTGCATGCAATAACACTTCCACGTACGTGTCCCTATAGTTGTAATACATATGAATAACACTTCCACGTACGTGTCCCTACAGTTGTGAATGCAATAACATGTCCACGTACGTGTCCCTACAGTTGTGCATGCAGATAATAACACTTTCACGTACGTGTCCCTACAGTTGTGCATGCAATAACACGTCCACGTACGTGTCCCTACAGTTGTGCATGCATATAATAACACTTCCACGTACGTGTCCCTACAGTTGTGCATGCAGAGCTGACACGACTTATGGCAGTGTGTGGCCATCCAAACCGGATTGTTGTCGCATTCTCCTCGGGACGCCCAGATTTGACACTTTGTAGAGTTCGTGTATATATCGTTGCAATAGAAGTCTGTAACATAAAAAATACATATTTTCCATATAATTCAGCGAAATATCAGTGTATATATCGTAACAATAGCAGTCTGTTACGTACAAAATATATACTATGTACCATATAATTCAGCGAAATATCAATTTATGGATCTGATATTATAGAGTGCAGAATTTTCTGACTGTTCAAGCCTTGTTTGATCAACGAACATCCTGCTTATTGCACAGTCCTTTCAGCAACAATAAAACTTGTGTACAGCGTTTAAGTATTTATATTTATATTTCTTTTGAGTTTAAGTTTAAGATAAACTGATTCATAAACGAGTCATACGACGTCACTGCCCAACGAAATTCAAACTACATTGGGTCACTATATTTATATCATATATTTGAAGTAGCAGCTGGATGCATTATCTTACCGTTGTCCAATGTCGACCAAATGAAGTCCATTTCCAATTCATCCTTAAAGCTCGCCAGGTCGGCGCCGGAAGCAAATCGTCGGCATTTGTGCAGTGCCTGGGTCCAGTCCGTCTTGTCCTGTACGACTAGGTAACACGACTTCTCATACGCCTTCCAACCATGCTGCGGGCAACCCAGGCCCGTGTCTAGGGAAATAAAAACACAGGGACATGAACATCCGGCAATACATAAACGATACATCTGGGGTAATGAAAACACAGGGACATAAGCATCCGGCAATATATAAACGATACATATGGGGTAATGAAAACACATGGACATAAGTATCCGGCAATAATAAACGATACATATGGGGTAATAAAAACACAGGGACATAAACATCCGGCAATACATAAACGATACATCTGGGGTAATGAAAACACATGGACAGAAGCATCCGTCAATATATAAACGCTACATCTGGGGTAATGAAAACACATGGACATAAGCATCCGGCAATACATAAACGATACATATGGGGTAATGAAAACACATGGACATAAGCATCCGGCAATATATAAACTCTACATCTGGGTTAATAAAAACACATGGACAGAAACATCCGGAAATTTATAAACGCTACATCTGGGGTAATGAAAACACATGAACATAAGCATCCGGCAATATATAAACGCTACAACTGGGGTAATGAAAACACAGGGACGAATCGGGAAATATACAAACGCTACATCTTGGGAAATGAACACGTGCGCATCGGTATCAGGCGGTCATAAATAAAGCGTAACAAATGGGGTAATGAGAACACGTGGACATTGCTATCAGGGTATAAATAAAGCGTAACACATGGGGTAGTGAAAACACGTGCACATCGGTATCAGGCCATAAATAAAGTGTAATACGTGGGGTAGTGAAAAAACGGGGACATCGGAATGCGGCAATAAATGTGGCGTATTTCCAAGCATTTAAATATCGGTCTGGGCTTATTCAAACATATCGATTTTATTAACATATCGCCGAGAAATCCGATAATGTCCAACTGCATGGCGATTTGATATACCAACAAATTAGTCAATCCATTACGGGAACACAACATATTTAATACCTAAAAGAAATATTATGAATTTACGGTTTACATTACAGTGAGCGTTTCTAAGATCAAAGTAAATGTGCAGGGTTATGCCAATTCCGAGTAAAATTGAAAATGAGACCCATCATGTTTAATACATACCCTGCTGAAGCGGCCCGGATGTTGGCCAGGATGTCGTGGTAATTGAAGCCTCATCTTTAACTCCTGCCCCAGACAACAGACACAAATTGATAGACATTATATACACGATCACTATTTGCATTGCTTGAAAATCTATGACATTGACATATATAGCATATACAATTATGTGATTATTAATTCATTCTAAACCCAAAACAACAACAACTCCATATCGCATAACGGATGTTAATATTCTGACTGGTTCTGAAAACTGTCCTTGGCGCGCAGCAATACCTTTAATCTTCATCCATAAATCAAATAGTTCTTATGTTTTTATTGTTTGAATAAACATATAAGAACGCATACATGATATTAATCGCGCTATGGGAACACGGACTTAAACGCATGCGCGTAAAGTATCTTCACAGATTAGCCTGTGCAATCCTCACATGCTAATCAGAGACGACACTTTCCGTTGTTATTGTATTTTCGGTTTAAATAAATTATTTTCTTTACGAAAATCTATTTTCTTTACGAAAATCCGGGTAAGGCAAAAAGTGTCGTCCCTGGTAAGCCTGTGCGGTCTGTACAGGCTAATCTGGGACAACACTTTACGCACAAGCATACAACATCGTTTTCCCGAGCGAGGCTCATGTATGTTGATAAAAGATTACTCACCCGGTTTCTTGCAAACGAAGTGATAGTTCTGGTCACACTCGTCTGTCGCCCACTGACTGAAGTTAGATGATGGTCCGGTGATGAGGAAGGCACATCTTTTGTCATTCGGCTCATCTGAACAGACATGCGCAGAAAGTAAAAATTGCGACTGATATCAAGTTAACTCTTAATGATATAACCACACTTAAGCATTTCTTTAGTACATACCCGTGATGAATCGGCAGATTATTAAAAAATATTAGGAGAATAATAAAATTATTCTTATTAAACTTTACAGTCTTTCACATTAAGGTTTTTACATTTTGATCGCATTTTTTGCATTTCAATAAGTCGTTCATGGAGTGCATGATCCACCGCATGCACTGTCTTATTCCTGTTTTGCTGCTCAGAGCTGAACTCGAAAGCCCAACTAGCATGACCATGTCTACTACGACCCAAGTGTGTCTGTTACCGGGTGCCCAGTTGAAGTAGGCCAATGGGGACCCGTCCATCCAGCGCCAGCCTTCCTCGACCCCTGCGGTCAGACCGAGCCAGTATCGCGTCTGAACTGTCCCGTACTTATGAAGGATACCTGGAACACCGGAGGATTAACTAATGACTTAAAACTAATAACTAAAAACAAATAACTTACAACTCATCATACAGTGGGATGAAGCCGCAGCAAAGTTGTAAGGTCTACGGAAAGGTGTGTAGTGGTTGACGGAAAAGTGAGCAGTGGTTCACGGAAAGGTATGCAGTGGTTTACAGATTCTAACAAGAACCGGCACTCTATGCGGTATTAGGTATTTAAACGCATGTTTACTGCCAAAACTATCAACTTTTCAAATACGTGTTTGGCTTAATCATCTGATCGCACTTAATATTTGACAAATTCATGAAATGTTCTCATTCGATTCTATAAAATCATTACCAAACAATGAGGCATTAGAAACTGTTTGATGTTTTGTTTGCCCCCTCCGCCCAACATCAACGGTTATGGTATTATTCATATGGATGGTAACGAATATCCGGATTTCCGAATACTAATCAAGTATCTAGATGGTAATACCTCAGTCACAAAAAGAGTCCGATCACCGTCTGATCAGCGGTTGACGTATTTTTACGCTCATCGGGCTGGCGCCCGGCCGTTGATTTACTCTCACTTTAAATTTTACCCGACGTCGGCCCGGGAAGGACACGAGTTTAGATCGCATAAAGATCGTTTGATCAACGCCCGGTTATCGCCCGGCGATCGCCCGACATCGAATTCAAAGTAAGTGTATTGGCAAAAATCTCGATATTTCCCAGGGACATATACATCCGCCTAAGCTCGTTATGATAAACGTACAACGAATCAGATGTTGGGCGATCGCCGAGCGATAACCGTGCGTTGATCGTTTTTCGAACTCAACTCGATTCCTTGCCGGGTTCAATCCGGACGCCGCCCGATGCTACAAAATGAACCAGTGATCGTTTGGTCGGCCGGGCGCCAGCCCGATGATCGGAAAAATACGTCGTCCGCTAATCGGACGTTGATCGGTATTAATTTTAGAAAGCGGGGTATAATATATACAATAAGGTCCACAGCGGACATTGATAAGTACGAGTGCTATGTGAAGATGTGTTGAGAACAAAAGCAGTAAAGTTACCTATCAAAGTTTTGGACCAATTCACTTCTTCCTACTCAGTCATTTAATAAATTGTATTCTGTCTTTTTAAAATTTCACATCTTTAAAGAGATCAATAAATTTACAATATCAGTTAAATTAACAATAAACGATAATTCACGATAACTCACAATGCATGTGTTATTGCACTTCGTGTTTAATTCCGGAAACTTTGGTATTTGTATTTTTCAATGTATTTCGTGAAGTATATCCCTAGAATGATTCGCATGTCATATTTAAGATTAAATGCGAGCATTATTAATATAAAATGCAATGTGAAATCTTACCATCGTTTTTCAGCAGTAAACGAGCAGCAGTAGCGAACTTGTAATTGCAATAAAGTTGGGTAGGACAAAGTGTTCTATTTTTAAGTTTGATTATAGTGTTATTTTATAGAGCAGTCATATCTGCTTTGTGAAATGTGAGTGAGAAATCTGTACAATATCATGCGTGGCGTTTTTATTTTCATTAAAAGGTTTGTTGTTAAGCAAAAAGCTACATAATTATATTTCATATGATGAAAGTGTTATAAATTTGTTTGATATTGGTTGTTTCAAGAGTAAACTAGAACAGGCTATTTAGGAACGATACTTTACGCCTAAACTGAATTTTCACAATGATGAGAGTACCTTTAAGTAAAATATTCCTGTGTGGACTGCTTTGGCTAATCTGTGACGACACTTTATGTACATGCATTAAGCCCCGTTTTCCAAGAGCGCGGCTCAAATGCATAATCAAAGCCATTCCAAGTTCGCCCGCGAGCCATATCAATGATACGCTTCCAGTTAACGGAGCGGTTGGCACACATAAGGTAGACTCATGCGCGTAAGGACCTCATAAACTTTAAGATACACACACACATACCAATGATAAAGACGAACTCGGAGGGCGAGCTGATACTAACTAGGGCACCGCCGTACTGCCCGCACCATTCCTTGGCCTGCAAAAAAGACCCCGCGAAATTGCTGACTCGGTAGCACCGGTCACTGTAGACGTCGTACTCCCATCCTGGACCGCAGAAACGATTCACCAAGGGTGGTAATTCTGCAATATCGCCAAATCAATTAAACACTACAAGTCAAAGTGAGCCTCGTTCTGGGAAAACTGGGCTTTTTTCACATGCGTAAATTTTCGTCCCAGATTAGCCCGTGCAGTGCGCAGAGGTTAATCAGGGACGACACTTTCCGCTTTGTTGAATTTTTCGATTAAACAAGGTCTCTTCTACACAAAAATCTAGTCTTTGCGGAAAGTGTCGTCCATGATTAGCTTGTGCGGACGACACTTTATCTTGAACGACACTTTATCCGCATGCATTAAGCCCAGTTTTCCCAGAACGAGAGTAACATATTTTTTAACTAAAACAACATTCCCAAGATATTTGAATCTTCAAGCACAATACCTGACACCACACAATACTTGATACCGATGCACAAACGCTTCCATCTCTTACCGTATAACACGATTCATGTCAGTTAAACGTGTGTTGTGTAAAATTATACTTGTTATTCTATATTATTAGTCGGGTCAATATATGAAAAAATACCACTCAACCCCCAAAAATTGCTACAAAAGGTATTTCAACTGATAGTAGTAGTGTAGAATGTCCTTTATAACATATCAAAAGTTTACCGAAATCAGAACATCGGAAAGTTTTCAATATGAGGTACATGGCATGCGAAAATAAGATTTCAACTTTTTGACCACGATTTTAGAGTTTTGTTTATAAAATTTTATTTTAGTAAACTTAACTCGCCCTTAAGATTGTTCAAGATAATCGGGTCAATATATGAAAAAATACCACTCAACCCCCCCCCCCCCCCCCCAAAAAAAAAAAAGTGCTACAAAAGGTATTTTAACTGATAGTAGTATTGTAGAATGTCCTCTAAAACATATCAAAAGTCACCGAAATCGGAACATCGGAAAGTTGTTAATTTCAAGATGGCGTCCAAGATGGCCGCCAAAACCTATTAATCATGATAACGTTGGGAGTATCCTGTCATATTTCATTATTTTGGTGTCTTTACTTAGGTTTCGGGGAGGGGGACAAATTACACATTAAGATAATATAAAAAAATATATTAGTATATTACGTAACAGAGAAATTCAACATAGCGTCCATATAGCCGCTAATACAATGACTGCAAATGCATAACTATTTACTCAAACATGTTGTTGTTGTTTTTTCACAATTTTATTATAAATATATTTTCATGTTTTATTTTAAATATTTATTCCTTGTGTAACCTTGTATCCCTTAATTAAAGCTTAAGAGTCATAAACAACAAAATATAAAAACAGACCACCATTATACAAACATATCAGACATTCGTGTGTTTAACACTGCCTCATGCTTGTTTGTTTATTAGTGTTGCGTTAACAATGCCTTAATATTAGGCCCTTTCTGTGTAAATTGCAGCATTTCAAATCAGAGCATTCAGCAAGTTATGATTGTCTCTTTTTGTCATATATGATTAAATAATGAGTGCAAACACATCCAGACAAGATGTGCGGTCAATAATATGCAATGATGAGATTGGGATTTCCAAGAATAACTGGGGTGCTATTCAGTGGAAGGGAGTGAAGGGAATAAATGTAGCTAGTGTGAAGTGGAAGTATAATCTTGTAACTGAGGTTGGCACTTAAGTACATAAAAATGTAGTCAGCAGTTCACGAATGATAAAAACATTAAAAGTTATGCTGCAAAGCAAAGTTGTAGTTCTACACAAAAGAGAACCACAAGGCAAACAAGTGGAGGTTTTGAAAGTCATAAATACTGCATACTTTGCGTTGTAAGGTTAAATTGGACACAGGGCATTTTGACTGGGTACGAACTGACCAATGTGTTTTAGAGGCCTGTGATTCCCGTTTGGATTTCATGTTGTTATTATTTGGAAAAGACACAAGGTGCAATGTTGCGGCAGTTGATCATGCTATTATTGAAACAGTTCGTTTGCAAGCTGTCTTTGCATCACTACAAATAAAACTTGGTGTTCATATAAATCATCTATATCGTTCGACGGTAATTGTGGAATGCAGCGGATTATGTGGAACCTGATATCATGGGCAGTGATCTAGATTTGTTGGAGATGTCTGTTCTTCCTGGCGCCGATAGTGTTGATCACAATACTATCACCATTGACGGCAAATGTACTTTTCATGGGATGGGTGTCACTGCATCTATTACCACTGCATTACGGACAAATTTTCTGATTCCCAAAAAAACAGACCACAGAGCTGAACACTAGAAATAAGACATCATTCTTATTCTGGAGTACCGGTTGGCAAGGCATTCTTGTACTGAGGTAGTATTCGAGGACCTGACGTGATTTCTGGATTATGACAAGAGGGTTGATATTTTGTGAGGAGTCTCCTACAGCTTCAGGCAGACCGAATTGGCTGGGAATGATGCATACTTTGCATCAGGAAAACCAGCGCCATGAGCAGTCGTAAGTCAAATTATTGCCTATAATCATTTGTACTCTGGGGATAAGTCGTGCAGTATTTCAACACAACCTTCTCGCCGTTTTAAAGTTTGACAAACCCTTGTATTGGAAGGCCACAAAATCATCATTGATGTGACACAAAGTAGTTGCCTGAAAATTATTTTTCTTGTGTTGAACTGTTTTCATACACCCATGAACTTGCTGGGGGCTATAGGAATCATAATTGAAGGAACCGATCTAAAAACATATTTGAGACTGTCTGTGGGGAAAATGCCACTGTGCACATTATGACAGGGAAAGCTGTCCAGACGGATTTGCGAGGCCATTGTCGTATTGACAAGTACCTAAACATCCAGCTCAGATCAGGATACCGAGATTCAAATACTGCTAGATCAGGCAGAGGAGTTGTACTCTTCCATTCTTAGGGGCGAGACGACGCAGATGCTTCATGTTCTGACATTTATATTAAACTCGCGACGGCTACAGAGAAGTAGACACATGAACATGCCCAAACCACAAAGACATGCCAGAAAATGCAGACAAAGATTTCAACCTGCTCACCCTAAACAGCTGATCCTCTTTGAAAACGATTGTCTATTGGATAGTAGCTGGATCAGATGTGAATGTTCATACATTTCATGAGGTTGGAAACAAGATCATAAGAGATATCATAGGAAAGTCGACATTTGTTTTAAAGATCTAAGAGAAAAGACAGATACTAAAATCTTGGGGATAGCTCCGCTGTTAAAATTGCTAAAGACCGTGCTATTTATCCTGCTCTTCTGTTTCAGCGTTTTCTGGTAGGTTCAAATCTGGATATATTTCGATTGAAGACATATCGTCGTATGAACTGAGTCCCATCCTCATCACCTCTTTGTAGCCAAGAACATACTCCGTAAAGCAGACAAGCCTCAGAGCATTCAGTCAATGAGAGATCAAGTTGTAAACGTATCAAACGAGGCTGTGATGATTGGAGGACCGTTTTCTTCTTTAATCAAATTGTTACGTGCTTGATGGTGGATGTTTGCTTCATCGTTTACCATGGGGAAAGGGCGATATAAACAACGCAATAGCCGAGTTGTATGCAGATTGCACGGACAAGCAACAGAGTTTTCGATGGTTACGAAAACGGTCCTCCAATCAAAGATATCACACACCAGAGACGAGGACAAAAACGTGAACCCGAGTATGAGTTTCAACAAAGAGCAGATCATGATCATGCAAAATGAGGACTTGTTTTCTCGTGACAAAAACGAGGCAGGCATGACTGCTTTGATCAGCACATCTCTGACTAAAAGATGATGTAATGTAATTGTGTCATCAGGTAATGCAGTCGTTGATATTGTTAAAGCAATAGTGGAATGATCCCGCCCATAGCCCCACAACGTTAATCGGCGAGGATACATATTGTGTATCAGGTGATAGTGGACAGCTGAATGTCATAAAGTAGATTTTATGATGAATCAAAAGCTTAGTGATATCAACAATTCAATCAAAGTGTTATTTGTCTCCAAAACTATGACGTTTTATATAACAATCATCACCTTTGAGTCAAATGTTATGGACTCGTAATCCTTCTTATTGTGGCGGTGGCTATTTTTGGAGGCCATGTTGGATTTATATGTTTCATAATAAAATTACACTATGTCTGATGATCTTCAAGTGTTTTTGTGTCCCCGAAATCTGGCTATAGACACCTAAAACATCAAATTTGAGTTGATAGTTACATAGTTATGATCATAAATAGGTTTTGGCGGCCATCTTGAAAAAAACTATTTTCCGGAGGTCCGATTTCGGTAAACTTTTGATATGTTATAAAGTACGTGCTGCCCTACCAGGATCAGTGAAAATACCTAGTGTAACAATGTATGGGGGTCAAAGTGTATATTGACCTGACAATATTTATAAACTGATGTTTACCTTGGTTCGTTGTAGTCGTCACTTTCGTCGATATTGTAATATTCGATGGCTTCGTGCTTGTTTCGGGGCCTGCATAATAAGATTTTCTTTACTAGCACATAAACATTTAAAGGAATTATAACCTAATGCACTATTACTCGTCTGTGTGTATTGTGACAAATATATTAAAATCATTGACACCATTGCAATTTAGATTAACGATAGTCCATATAAACGTACTCCCAGAGCCTTTGATTAGTTTTTGTATGGCTGCTCTGGGACAGCAACCCTTTGGGTTATAAAGTTGAGAGTTGAATTATTGCAACTTGATTTTCGATAGCATTCATTCACCATTGAACGGATATTTGAAGATACATCTAGATATACATGAATAGATCAGCCACAATTGGACTTTAACCGATAGTCCATGGGTAACTGCAAGAAGTCACGAAATGGTTGCTGTGTAATTCTAGCCGCGAATTCGGGCTTGTTTTGTTGCTAATATGTTTTTCTTCCGTACACGATTAATATGAAAAAATATGTGTAAAAATCCAAACTGACAAATTTTGAAGCGTCAAACGTCTGAATACCGATACTATAAACAACGAGGTTGACAGTAAAAGTGAATGAATTAGTGTGTTACTTAACTGCTATTATATATATACAATAAAAAGAAACATTCACTAAAAGAATATAAAATATATCTTTAAGAATTAAATTTGACATTATTCAAGAAGTATTTATAATAAAAAAGTCATTAAGACTTACGCTGTGAAATAAAAGAAGAATAAAAAGCTTGACTTTCGATTAACGAGCCCTAAATTGGTCCCCTGAACCAGAAATGTTATGACTGTGTTTGTATGTATTACACGTATACGATATATTAAACTTGGCCCACGTGAATATTCCGTTGAAATCAGTAGTTAAATTTAGTTCATCCAAATCGTTATTGATAATTATATTGGATGACACTATATATAACGGCCCTAATTCGACGTAACCGAAAGCCTAATGGTAACTGCGCAACGCGAAAAAATTATTTGTGTTCATGATTAAAATGTGTGCATTAAGTGCAGGATATATTATGTATAAACATGTGTGCAAATCAACAATTTTGCAGCATAAATGTAACAGTTTGCATACCAATATTAATGGAAATATTGCGATTGAGAGATAAAGCGAATTGGGTTATTGTGTTACTTTAACTGCTATAACATATACAATCAAGAACAAATTGTATTAAAGAGTTACCTTAATTTGACATCATTTATTTAATTTTAATTCATTCGTCTCCGAGAGTCATATTAGGAAAAGAAGAAACAAGAAATTTCTTTAAAAAGGTATACGGCGTTGATTGCGGTCGGTGTTTATGAACAATCAAAAGTTATATCTATGAGATCAAAAATAGCGAATGCCTTTTTTCTGCACAGTTCTTAGCAGCATCACACGCAAATCAATAACGGGGTGTTGCGCCAGATCTCGTGGCTTATTTCGCTTTATTAGATATTATTACTCAGATATTCTATAGTTACAGAATAGAAAAAACACAAGCAGCATTTAAGTAAATGAAAGCATATAGGTCAACCGGCAACACTCCAATCTTATTTGATTCCATTATCAATAGTATCGCGAATCATCGTGCTCGTGCTTAATAAATTGTTCTAAATGGATAAATATTTCTAATAAAATTAATAAAAGTTGGTTCTTATCATGCAGTTGTTGAAAACACAGTAAAAATCTATGATTGACATACCATAATAATATCGCCGAATATCTTTTTTTATTATCTTTCTGATCAAAATAAACTTCAAGTGCACATAGTTTACGCGATAGCGTTTATATAACGATTTCTGTAGCTGACCGCAAAATGACCTTGATTCCTTTCGGGTTGGAATGCAATGCATTAAAGTGAGGTAACAATTCCACTGCTGGAAAGACGGCTTGTTTAAAGCTTTTAACATTTACGTGTTTAACGGTCAATGTCGAAAACAATTTTAAATATTTTCGTCAAAGCGTATATCAGGTTACTGAACAACAATATCCATATGATCTTAAATGTATGAGTGCACAGAATGCAATATCGTAGCAATTACCAAATATGAGAACACAGCCTTTAAGTGCAAACGCTCTGGCTCTGACATTCTTATAAATAAAAAAGGGACACACACTCTGTATTGATGTCGAGAATTGAGTGTGAAACATCTCTATCTCTCAAACCTTATCATTAGAGATACAATTGTTTTATGCTGAATACGCAGTTAACATCGTTGCTAAACGAACTGTAGTATCCCTTTTTATACCATTGACTTCCAAAAATTAGAAAGTCGGTGAAATAACATATTAATGGTAATGTAAAATCTGTTTGTAGAGTGCACGTTTTCTACAGCGAAAGTTTTCAGGCCTACCGGCGGGCAATTTTATGTTCAAATTGATTGGTCGCTTACAAAGGTCAGGCTAAGGCGAAAAGCTGGCGTATACAGCTACGCCGAAAAATCACTTAAAGGTTAAGCTCGAACTCATGACATTCGGTTTGTTCCACTGCATCACCGCAGTGAGAGGTAACTGGTGTCCCGCTGTTGACGTATACAGGGTGCAGCATCACGTGACTTTGTGGGGATCCAAATCAAACGCTAATGGATGAAAATACAACGGTAAGTGGTGCTTTTTTTAAATAACATTTTCAAACAATGTTTCTTAAGAATTTCAATTAGAGCATAAAAGAGAACTTTTAATTTGCTTTTGACAATGTGAAATACATCAGATATACTGTATTTAATAAGCCTGTGTTCTTGTTAAAAAAAACTCAATTAATACTACAAGGTTATGCTTAACGTAACGTGAAATTTTGTCACCGATTTCAGACTTATTAAAGCATGTATTCTTCTACATTAAGACATCGGCACAAACTGCAAGAAAAACGGTCTTTTATGCACGAAAGATTTATGAAAATGTATTTCAATAACTGTAGATATTTGCAAAAATAAATTTCTTAACGGTGTGTTTACATTCTGTGCTGAACGTGTGTAAACCACTGAAAACCCCGTTGATACTGCACCCTGGTATAACTCCTTGATGGAAGAAAATGTTTTTAGTGATGCCCACCTTTTCACATCATTCGAACATTTATGAGAGCCAGTTTAAATCCATCGTATTACACCTGTGTTAAACGTTTGAAGAGACACAACTCGAGAGGTCATTAGTTCTCGACTCTAATCCGTTAAGAATTGTGCTTATGCTAATATTCAATAATCTTTTTACAATTATACGTCCTCAGTTCTTATTGCGACGTACACATAAAATGTTCTTTCGGCTACTGAGACATGTTTTTATTATCAATAGTGCAATCAGGTACGTCTTATTTGAAAAGATTTTATATTGACCAGGTTTTACCGAAGGTTAGTGGGGTTCACCCCATTCGTTCATACGTGTATTCGTAATAAATGAAAGGTTATGATGAAATATTTAGTTTTCTTTATATTAATTCATAATATAAATGTATTGATAAATTATTTGTGTCGTTGTTCATTGAATCATCAATTCTAAATTCCATATATCTTAAAATGTATTTTCTTTCAATTCTGCGAATTGTATCAATGCTATAGATACAAAATATACATACCGTATTCCGCAGTCCAAGAGTTATTAGCAGACACAGGTGAAGTCGTCGAAACATTCACCGTCTTTAAATCTGAAAAAAAAGTGAAATAAATATGTAAACACATTGCCTGCGTGTCCAACAATTTTAATTATTTTAAAGTCTATCGTACATGTAAACGAAAAATATACTTTTAAAACAACCAATAAGCACATTTTTATATAATTTAAAAAAATATGAATTGTACATTTGGATACAAACGTCACTGCACTTGAATACTAAGAAAATTATAGTTCAAGCAGTCATGATGCAATAATGCATGTCAGGGCTATAAAAAATATGATAAAAAAGCACTGAAAGTTATAAAGGTCAATAAGTATAACAAAGGGATTCCACCAATGCCCACGAACTTATATAACTGTTTGTTAAATGTTTTTTGTATAACTGCAGAGGCTATCTTTCAGCTACTTCTCAGATCATGAACTGTAGGGGTTACCATTTTATGTATATAGTTATAAATACAGCGTTTTATTTCGAGACGTAAAATGTTTAACTTTTCAGTTTCTTTACCAACTAATCCCGATACAAATGTTTTACAATCAAAACTGAAATTGGTATCAACGTTTTAATAGCAGATGTGATGTGATGTAAAAACATGTGTATGACATTGCAGCTCCAAAATTAACGAACAAGAATTCCTGTTTCTGTTCTACAGAAAGTGCATTCATCTAAGTGACTTATTTTCATTTTTTTAACAAATTGTTTGTTGCTAGTATGTTGTGAGTCAGTCTTGCTTGGAACCATTGGTTGTATGAATCTTTTGTGACTTAAAATACCCATGCACAAAGACTTCCCATTCTGAGCTTTCAATACTGAAAAGGCTGTGCCATTTTACTTGACCTGTTGGTATTTTATTGTAGTGAATTAAAATGTTATATATAAGTAAGTTATTTTTGTTGTGCAACAATATAGGCTTAATATATATATATATATATATATATATATATATATATATATCATACCACCGCATTGATATCTGCCTGATATAACGTTGCCTGATATATTTTTATATCATGTTAAACAGGAAGTTCTTATCAGTCAATGTTTGGAGTTACGTGGGATTAGCAATAAAGTCAACAATTTCTATCATCGTGAATCAGGCTCAACAAAACAAACAATTTGATACCAAGAACGTACATATTTTATTCTAGTTTAAAATCATTAATCACAAAAGCGTTTTTTTTTAAATCGCAACAGCCCGCACTACAAAGGTTAAATGACGTCATCAATGGGACAATAAATCTTAAATATCGATAAAGTGATTACACTCGCGACTGTTGAACAGAAAGTCAAGATAAATTACAACTGTATGCTAAACCTCAACTATTTAAACACACGATTTAACACGCTTATGTTAAATTGACACCATGATCAAAATGTCAATTTTAATACACATCTCCAAAATGGCGTCTCCAAACTATTCGGTGAAGTGTGTTCTTCGATTAAATTTGTCGCTCGCTGCAGTCCATTCCTGATCTCCAATTCAAGACGTTTATAATTAAAGCGGGTGTACTCTTCTCAATCGTAGTGCAAACAACTTTTTTTCTCTATACGGTGTTTAAAATGAGCGATTATTCGTGTCGTCTTTTCGAACGCCGTTGCTACTTGGTATGTCAACGTGTAAAAACCGGATCAGCAAAATCAGCGGGGAACCGTAAATTATAAATAAAAAAATGGATTGCTTTGCAGATTTTTAGGAAAATGTGGTCATGATAAACAGAAAAACAGTTTACTGTCTCGTCGTTTTGTAATATATCAGGCTCGGCGAGATAAAATAACGCCTCGGCAAGCCTCGCCGTTATATTATTCTTAGCCTCGCCTGACATATTACAAAACGACGGGACAGCCACCTGTTATTCTCTATAAATATGATTGGGAAACAATAATAATCATGCATTGCTGCGATGTTATCGAGTATAAGCAATCCTAAGTGGTTAAAATCGCTTGTAGAATTTCTTCACATTGTAGAAAATGTACACAAGTGTCAAAAGTGTGTTCAAATTCCACTCTAGATAAAATGTTCCATTGTAATGCCATATATATTAAACAAATCGTTTTCCTCTGTGATACCAACTAGAAACATAAAAGGGTCTGTGTCTAATTGAAACCTATGATTAAACAATAAAGGAAGTTCCTGAAATTTCGTGATAGTGTCTATTATATTTTAATGGTCAACAAAATCTGCGGAAGACTCTTAGACGTCTTTCTTAAATGGATTAAACATCTTTCTTACACACGGCTCAATACAATATTTTCCGAACTTACGTATTGTTTCTAATACAAGTCTATTTTTAAGTGCACATCTATTACATTTACCACTATAACATCTTGTAAGTCTGTGTAACAATATAATTTTTTCAACATACGCAGAAACATCAACCATTTTCAAACTGTCATACTATTTTAATTAGTACTTTACTTTAGCTGAGCATGCCTAAGACATTCATAAAAACTATTATTAATTATCCCCCGCCATAGGCGGAGGGATACTGTTTTGGCGTTGTCCGTCTGTCCGTCTTTCTGTGTTTCCGTCCGTCCGTCTTACCGTCCGTCCGTCCGGAGCCATATCTTGGAAGAGCTTTGGAGGATTTCATTGAAATTTGGTATGAGTATATATAGGGATAAGAGGATGATGCACGCCAAATGGAATTGTAAACCATCTGTTAATAACGGAGTTATAGCCCTTTGTATCTTGAAAAAAATGATTTTGAGTATAAGTTAAGAGTTTTATCTCCATTAACACATGAGCCAGAACCATAAAACTTGCCTTTGTTCTCAATCATCTGAGGTGCTTCACATTCAACACCCATAATCATAGAGGCTAAGGTCAAGGTCACACACAGAGGTCAAAGGCCACAACTTTGATGAATTATTCATTATTTAGTCATTCCTTTACTATGCCATGAAACTTGCCATAGTTGTTCTCAATCATCCGGGGGTGCTTCACATTCAACACCCATAATCCAAGGGGCTAAAGTCAAGGTCGCACATTTAGGTCAAAGGGCGTTGTCCATCCGTCCAGAATAGAACTTGTCAAATCCTTTTATAACTGTGTCTAACTAACTTATTTTCCATACATAATGTTGATTTCGGGTAGTTTATGCGGAAAATAAGTTAGTTAGACACAGTAATAAAAGGATTTGACAAGTGTTATTCTACTTTCTGACGTTAGCGCTCTTCTATTCCATAATTTGATACATTTTCAATACTTTGTAATGCATCATTAAAACATAGTTAAGGACAACCTGTTTTCTAAATCAATATGAAACTGTATACCGAGTAGTTTAACATTATTCTTCCACCAATCCAACTTCCATTTCATTTTTTATCAAATGAGTGCTATATTTTAAAGAGCCTATCCAAACAAATAACACGAGTTTTATCGAAATCAACTTTTAAACCAGAATATTGGGAAAACTGATGAAGACTATCAAGGGTTTTATTAACTGTGTCCTCACTTCTATCTAGAGGTAATGGTGTATCATCTGCAAATCATTATATTTTATATTCTATGATACTGATACAATACCGTTGATGTTCTTGTTATTTATAATTGTAATAGATAAAATTACAGCATAAAAAATAATAAATATGGACTTATAAGATCCCCCTGTCTACAGCCACGCCCTGTGTTACAGAATTTGCAAAAAAATCCGATTTCACAGCAGTATAAGTATATGAAAAACAGTGATATGCAGTGAATGATGAAACTGGGGCCACAATTAAAAGGGGCGCGTTTTACAAATAAAATTAAAATATAAGGTATCAAATGCCTTTTCATCATCAGAAATCAATGTATATTATGTTGTTGTTGTTTTGTTTTTTTTCAATAAAATGCATAGTATCATATACAAGGCGAATGTTTTCTCCTATGAATTTTCCCTTTACAAACCATGTTTGACCTTTATGTATCAGATGATCAAAACGGATTGGCAGCAATAGTTCCATATGATATTTATATAAATATTGAACAAAGTGATTGGTCTCCTTTTTAAAAACTTGTTTGGTCTGGGATTTTTTCGGAATACCTGTTAAAATTCCTTGCTTATATGCTATAGACGGTTCTCCTTTTACAAACCAATGGTTCAATGCTCTAACTACAAAATGACCCATTTTTTCGCGTAATACTTTGAAGACGTTAAAGGTCAATCCATCAGACACACGATTTTTGCCATTGTTCATAATTCATATTTTTAAAGTGTTAGAAACATCTGAAAATAACTAGTACAATAAAATTATGTTCTCACTCTGAACAACTGATGACACAAAAGCATAGTAATGAACACTCATCGACAATTAATTTTCAACGAATTTTCAACACCTACATGTATCTACAACATAAAAAACTTATAAAGATTTCGTCATTATATTTGAACATTTTTAGCTTGCCACGTATTGTTTTATCGGTTACGCTCCAATTAAATGTTTACAACAATAGCGATATGTTTCCGATGTTCTTAGTTGTAGTTTTTTTATTACAAATGAATCGTACACATCTCACAACTAACCTATTTTGCAGATATATCCAGCCGGCTTATAGTCGCATTCGAGGTCGTTCAACTTGCCGGGATCGTTATCGCCGATACGCAATGTACCGCAGTCCTCGACACCCTTCCAGTTGTCCGGTTGGTCTGCAAGTATACAGGAGTAATACATACAATGTTATGCGTTTATACTTGAGTATCCATCTGGGACAAGTTATTACTTTACTTTAATGCAATTTAACTAGATTTTTACTATGTATATCGAATAAGACGGAACCCAACGGCCTTAAAACCGTTGTTTGTGAAACATGAGATCGGATTCGTGCTGTGTACAAAGAATGGTATAATTCACTTACAATCGACTTTTAAAGATGAATTACTTTCATCGAATATTTCAGCCCGTTTAGGAATAGCAGACTTATGCAATGTCGTACACATTTTTTTTTAAATAATGTAAGAGTACTATAATTAAGTACCATAACTTCAATCGTGTCATCTTTAAGGCTTTTACAATTTTACATTTTTAATGCACTGAATGAGTATTCATTTTTTATGTCTCTATGCTATAAACCATAATTTTATTATTGACGTGAAAGTGTTTAGTGTGATTTTGCAACTTGTCGAAATGTTTAGCCTTTGGTCGTTTGCCACATGTAAAGGACATAAAACTAATAATACAAGTTTATTTTTCTATTTCTGTCGTAACTCAACTTCTCAAACGGCAAATAAATTGTTCCCAAGCAGTTTTGTTTTCTTCCATAAATCTCTATTCATTACGATCTTTTCAAAATGGAACTATTGTATTTACCGTACATTAAAGTTGATTGCTTGCTCGAAATCATAGCATTATCATAAAGCAAAGAATCTTTAGGAATATATTTATTAGTCTTGGCAGTATTTTGTTTGAAATGGATAGGCTATATGGGCCATTTTTTTAACCTGAAGGTCCGGATACACGTTCGAGAAATATAACAATAAACATAAGCAGAACGGTGACTATTGCAAGTGATAAAAATAAATTGATTGTCAGCGGTGAATATTAAAAGTGCGAAAAATAAATGTTTTGTGATCGGTGAGTATTTAAAATGATAAAAATGAATGGGTTGTGAGCAGTGCATTCTGCAAATGGTACAAAAAATGTAATGTGAGCGGTAAATATTGCAAGAAATGCAAAAATATGTGAGCGGTGAATAATGTAATTGATACCATAATATGCTATAAAGAGCGGTTAACATTGCAATCGACACAATAATATGTAATGTGAGCGGTGAATATTGCAAGTGATATAAAGATATGTAATGTCAGCGGTAAATATTGCAAGTGATACAATTATATATGTGAGCTGTGACTAATAATAGCAAGTGATTGAATAATATTTAATGTCAGCGATCAATATTGCAAGTGATATAATAATATGTTATGTGAGCGGTGAATACAGCAAGTGATAGAATAATTTACCATGTGAGCGGTGAATATTTCAAGTGATGCAATGATATGTAATGAGAGGTGAATATTGCAAATGATACAATAATGTTCCATGGAAGCGTAGAATCTTGCAGGTGATGCAATTTCATGTTATGTCAGCATTGAATATTGCAATGGATATAATAATATATAATATAAGCGGTGAATTTTGCTAGAAAATCACTAAAATGCGTGCGAGCTCTGAATAGTGCAACTTACACAATAACATGTCACGTGCGCGATAAATAAAGCAAGTGATACAATAACATGTCACGTGAGCGATAAATAAAGCAAGTGATACAATAACATGTCATGTGAGCTATGAATAAAGCAAGTGAAACAATTTAATGTCACGTGAGCAGTGAATATTTCAAGTGATACAGTAACATGTCATGTGAGCTATGAATAAAGCAAGTGATACAATGATATGTGATACAATGATATGTCACGTGAGCAGTGAATATTGCAAATGAAAAAATTACATGTTTTGTGAGCGATGCTGAAATACAATGAAACGTGATAAGAGTGCTGACTATTGCAAGTGATGCAATAATATGTTATGTGAGTGGTAAATATTGCAAGTGATACAATAATATGTAATGAGAGTAAGTTCTTCTTATCGACCTTACCAAAACTTGAAGGTTTGACACGTACTTGGTGCCCACTGCAGGTCGCCCGCCCATAGGATGTCTTCATTCATGTCCCAATGCCAGCGTCCCTCCACGTGCTGGTCTATCGCCCCCACCCAGGCAGCATCATACCAGCGGCCGCCTCCCTTGTCTTCGATGTAACCTGAATGTTACGGTAATTAATGGTGTAGGACCATACATGGGTGGTCTTTCAGGCACGGTATTTGAACGTTATGGGATTTATTATCACGCGTATCATCAACAATAGTTGACAGTGCACAACTGTGTTTCAAGAATTCTTAATCAAATCATGTGAGTAGAACTTTTTGATGGTCATAAAAGTTTGTAAGATGAAAACATGGAAGTAGAACGTATACGTGTGTGTACCAAAGTTAACATTTGCAACACTTTGAAATCTGTATATATTATATATATGTTATGAATACATTTCATAACGCCTCAGTACCAAGGTAATAAGAATGTATATCTATCTATACATCTTCACCTGCATAGTGTCTGTATATCTATCTATACAGGTTGATCTACATAAAAGTTGCATATACATCTATATACGTTCACCTGCATAAAAGCTGTATATCTACCTATACACGTTGATATACATACAAATCGTATATTTATCTATATACGTTTACATACATAAAAGCTGTATATCTACCTATAAACGTTCACATACATAAAAACTGTATATCTACCAATATACTTTAAGATAATAAAAGCTGTATATCTACCTATATACGTTCATATACATAAAAGCTGTATATCTACCTATGAACGTTCACATACATAAAAGCTGTATACCTACCTATATACGTTCACATACATAAAAGCTGTATATCTACCTATATATGTTCACATACATAAAAGCTGTATATCTACATATATAATTTCACAAACATCAAAGCTGTATATCTACCGATATACGTTCACATACATAAAAGCTGTATATCTACTTATATACGTTCACATATTTAAAGCAGCATATCTATCTTTATAAGTTCACCAACATAATAGCTGCACAAACGTGTAATACATGTCTGAAGTAGAATTTTAATAACAAAATAAGTAAATAAGTAACATTCATTTGTCAAAAATACTAATCTGTGAAGCTTTTTCTTACAACAAAATGCATATACCCTTCAAGAATGTTTGCTCCTCGAAGTTTTCTATGCTGGCCAGTTTTGCGCCTCGTGACACGCATTTGTCTCGAGCTTCAGAGAACGTTAGCGATTCAAAATACAGTCTGTAACAGGCGGACCGCTTGGGGTTCAGCTGCCAGTTCGACGGACATTCTATACACATGAACATAAGAAAATATGATGAGATAATAAATACTGGTCAAGATAATAACTGTGTGCAGTTAGTTTAAACATATGATAAATTATATTAATAATAATGTAAATCTTTAAAATATCAATTTAAAAAAATACAATTACCGATAACTTTTTGGTAGACAATATTATACCTGTATGCCGAGGCAATGCTGTTTGAGTTGTTGTTATTTTCGTTGTTGAACCTGCTAGATAATAAAGGTTGTGTTTTTTATAAGTCTAGATATTACATATTTCATAGTAAAAACACTCTTTTATTAATATTTCGCCCAAACGGGCTTTATCAAAGTTTACAAATACGAATTCACTACATAGTTATAACTGTTGTATACACCAATAAAGTAAATGTTTTACAACGTCAAATATGACAGGAAATGACGTCATGACGTCGTACTTTACCATGCGATATACAATTGCGCCAAAATACATAATATACATGACATTTCGTTGTATGGTTCTTATACTTGATCAGAAATTCATTCCTCATTGTAATTTTCCAAATTGAATTTGATAATAAAAAGTATTACAATAACATCATATTGTTATATCAATAATAATAACTATATTAATGATAACAATAATTACTATAATAATAATATAGATATTTACTGTACCAACCTAAAAATAATATTCACAAAATCAAAATTCCTATTTTGTAGTCAGCACTATTACTATAATATCTCAACACTAATTCTTATTGACTATATTTATCAACATTTAAACAAATTGAAATGATTAATAATTAATTATTTATAATAATTTTAATTCCAATCTTTTAAATGAAGTTAAATTCTAATGTATTGTGTTCATACATATGCACACATATATACGCATTCCTTCACACTTGTACATATTCACTCATATACTTGCACATATAATTACAGGTACACAAATAAACACCTACATGTGTACATACATACACATATACATATATATATACACACCCACACATATACTCATATATACACACATACATATCCACCCTCTCACATACTTACGCTCGCATGCACTATTGTTGGAGAATTATGCATTTTGAAAATAGTTATCGTTACTTAAACTGTCTACACGAATCTCGTATTGGCCTACACTATCGCCTATAATTCTGCCATACTAAATCGGAAGCTGCTTTTGTGTTAAGTCCATTTGGAACTTCTGTCTTTAACAATTGAATCCAGTTAAGTTCTTTTATCTTGCGGTAGTAATCCGAATTGTCTCTAATATTTTGTAAAACACATACTCCCATGTCTTCTACACTATGTTGTCCGGAGTTAAAATGCTCAGCAACAGGTTTGCTTCTGTGGTGCCTTGTATCTGCCTCATGCTCCTTTAATCGTTCTTTTAGTGAGCGTGATGTCTCCCCCACATAAACTATTTTGCCACACTGTATACAGTTTATTCCATAGATGACGTTACATGCTTCACAGGTCTGCCTTTTGCTAATGGTCACTCCACTCACCCCTCCACGGTTGTGCAACCCCCTTGTTAGCATGTAACACACTACACACTTTTTGGTGCATCTTTCTACTGGATTGACCTCCCTTGTCATAGTACGATTGGTTTTTTCATGCACTAATATATCTGCTATGTTCTTGTCTCGTCTGTATGCAACAATAGGCATTTCATTAAAAACTTCCTTCATTCTATTCGACTCGTGCAGTAGAGGTAGGTGCTTTTTCACAATATCGTGTATGCGTGGTAGTTTTTTCGAGTACGTAAGTACAAGTGGAACTCTTTTCATGTTTTTCTTCTTGTCTTCACTTGGTTTCAAAAGAGTATCCCTATCCAGCTTGTCTGCTCGATCAAATTGCCTGTCAATGATCTTTCCGCTATAGCCACGTTTACGAAGATAGTGTTTTAATTTTTTCTTATGGACCTTATAATCTGTATCTTTAGAACAGATTCTTTTCAGTCTAATGGCTTTACTATATGGAATGGCTTCTTTTGTTTTTCTTGGATGGCTTGATTTGTAGTTTAAATACATGTGCTTGTCTGAGGGTTTTGTATATAAAGATGTTATTACTTTCCTATCTTCTATCTTCACGATAGTATCCAGAAATTCTATTTCTTTCCCACCAACTCTCATTTCTACTTGAATACTTTCATCAATCTGGTTTGCAAACATAAGGAACTCATTAAGCTTTTCCAGTCCATGTGTCCAAAATCCAAATCCATCGTCGATGTATCTTTTGTAAAAGATTGGTATGAACTCATTCTTCATTAGTTCTTCATCCCATTTACGCATATAGGCACATGCAAAATTCCTCCCCAACTTTGAGCCTATGGCAACTCCTTTTCTTTGTTTATACTCAGTTCCATTGAATGTTATAATATTGTTGTCAAGAACGGTGGTTATCATTTCTTCTATTGCTTTTGAAGGGATGGTTTTGTCTGTTCTAGTTTCAAGTGCTTCTCTACATGCCTCTAAGCCTTTTTGTTTAGGAATGGATGGATAAAGTTTGATAACATCAAAGCAGAAAAGCATTGTATTTTCTGGAATTTCATTGGGGATTTCTTGCAGTTTTGTCAGAAAATCTGTTGTATCTTTAATATAACTTGGTGTTGTTTCTACAAACTCATTCAACTCTTTCTCTGCAACTTCTGCCATGTTTTCTGTGGCCGTCCTAATGCCATTCACTATTGTCCGGTGTGGATTGTTATTTTTATGGATTTTTGGATTTCCTTTTAACTTTGCTTCTTGGGGGTGTTACTTAATACCAAAACACCCCCAAGAAGCAAAGTTAAAAGGAAATCCAAAAATCCATAAAAATAACAATCCATACCGGACAATAGTGAATGGCATTAGGACGGCCACAGAAAACATGGCAGAAGTTGCAGAGAAAGAGTTGAATGAGTTTGTAGAAACAACACCAAGTTATATTAAAGATACAACAGATTTTCTGACAAAACTGCAAGAAATCCCCAATGAAATTCCAGAAAATACAATGCTTTTCTGCTTTGATGTTATCAAACTTTATCCATCCATTCCTAAACAAAAAGGCTTAGAGGCATGTAGAGAAGCACTTGAAACTAGAACAGACAAAACCATCCCTTCAAAAGCAATAGAAGAAATGATAACCACCGTTCTTGACAACAATATTATAACATTCAATGGAACTGAGTATAAACAAAGAAAAGGAGTTGCCATAGGCTCAAAGTTGGGGAGGAATTTTGCATGTGCCTATATGCGTAAATGGGATGAAGAACTAATGAAGAATGAGTTCATACCAATCTTTTACAAAAGATACATCGACGATGGATTTGGATTTTGGACACATGGACTGGAAAAGCTTAATGAGTTCCTTATGTTTGCAAACCAGATTGATGAAAGTATTCAAGTAGAAATGAGAGTTGGTGGGAAAGAAATAGAATTTCTGGATACTATCGTGAAGATAGAAGATAGGAAAGTAATAACATCTTTATACACAAAACCCTCAGACAAGCACATGTATTTAAACTACAAATCAAGCCATCCAAGAAAAACAAAAGAAGCCATTCCATATAGTCAAGCCATTAGACTGAAAAGAATCTGTTCTAAAGATACAGATTATCAGGTCCATAAAAAAAAATTAAAACACTATCTTCGTAAACGTGGCTATAGCGGAAAGATCATTGACAGGCAATTTGATCGAGCAGACAAGCTGGATAGGGATACTCTTTTGAAACCAAGTGAAGACAAGAAGAAAAACATGAAAAGAGTTCCACTTGTACTTACGTACTCGAAAAAACTACCACGCATACACGATATTGTGAAAAAGCACCTACCTCTACTGCACGAGTCGAATAGAATGAAGGAAGTTTTTAATGAAATGCCTATTGTTGCATACAGACGAGACAAGAACATAGCAGATATATTAGTGCATGAAAAAACCAATCGTACTATGACAAGGGAGGTCAATCCAGTAGAAAGATGCACCAAAAAGTGTGTAGTGTGTGACATGCTAACAAGGGGGTTGCACAACCGTGGAGGGGTGAGTGGAGTGACCATTAGCAAAAGGCAGACCTGTGAAGCATGTAACGTCATCTATGGAATAAACTGTATACAGTGTGGCAAAATAGTTTATGTGGGGGAGACATCACGCTCACTAAAAGAACGATTAAAGGAGCATGAGGCAGATACAAGGCACCACAGAAGCAAACCTGTTGCTGAGCATTTTAACTCCGGACAACATAGTGTAGAAGACATGGGAGTATGTGTTTTACAAAATATTAGAGACAATTCGGATTACTACCGCAAGATAAAAGAACTTAACTGGATTCAATTGTTAAAGACAGAAGTTCCAAATGGACTTAACACAAAAGCAGCTTCCGATTTAGTATGGCAGAATTATAGGCGATAGTGTAGGCCAATACGAGATTCGTGTAGACAGTTTAAGTAACGATAACTATTTTCAAAATGCATAATTCTCCAACAATAGTGCATGCGAGCGTAAGTATGTGAGAGGGTGGATATGTATGTGTGTATATATGAGTATATGTGTGGGTGTGTATATATATATGTATATGTGTATGTATGTACACATGTAGGTGTTTATTTGTGTACCTGTAATTATATGTGCAAGTATATGAGTGAATATGTACAAGTGTGAAGGAATGCGTATATATGTGTGCATATGTATGAACACAATACATTAGAATTTAACTTCATTTAAAAGATTGGAATTAAAATTATTATAAATAATTAATTATTAATCATTTCAATTTGTTTAAATGTTGATAAATATAGTCAATAAGAATTAGTGTTGAGATATTATAGTAATAGTGCTGACTACAAAATAGGAATTTTGATTTTGTGAATATTATTTTTAGGTTGGTACAGTAAATATCTATATTATTATTATAGTAATTATTGTTATCATTAATATAGTTATTATTATTGATATAACAATATGATGTTATTGTAATACTTTTTATTATCAAATTCAATTTGGAAAATTACAATGAGGAATGAATTTCTGATCAAGTATAAGAACCATACAACGAAATGTCATGTATATTATGTATTTTGGCGCAATTGTATATCGCATGGTAAAGTACGACGTCATGACGTCATTTCCTGTCATATTTGACGTTGTAAAACATTTACTTTATTGGTGTATACAACAGTTATAACTATGTAGTGAATTCGTATTTGTAAACTTTGATAAAGCCCGTTTGGGCGAAATATTAATAAAAGAGTGTTTTTACTATGAAATATGTATATCTTTATCCCTACTGGATATAAAACTGAGTCTAGATATTACAGACAACATGCACGCGGTACAACATGCATAATTGTCAGAACAATAAAGATATCCAATCTAATTATATTATAACATATTATTTGTTTTAAGTACTCGAAAATAAATCAATACTTTATGAATATTTAATGTATCGGTTCCATACACTATTCCTGTAAAATCAGTTGCATTACGTGTATTCAATTTAAAGCAGATTGTATTTCTTCTTTTAAAAAAGAACATAGAACAATACAATGAATTTCATCGCCAATATCACTTTAAAATAATTAAACATTTCAACATACGCAGAAACATCAACCTTTTTCAAACTGTCATACTATTTAAATTAGTACTTTAGTTTAGCTGAGCATGCCTAAGACATTCATAAAAACTATTATTAATTATCCCCCGCCATAGGCGGAAGGAAATTGTTTTGGCGTTGTCCGTCTGTCCGTTTTTCCGTGTTTCCGTCCGTGCGTCTTACCGTCCGTCCGTCCGGAGCCATATCTAGGAAGAGCTTTGGAGGATTTCATTGAAATTTGGTATGAGTATATATAGGGATAAGAAGATGATGCACGCCAAATGGAATTGTAAACCAACTGCTAATAACGGAGTTATAGCCCTTTGTATCTTGAAAAAAAAAGATTTTTAATATAAGCTTAGAGTTTTATCTCCATTAACACATGAGCCAGAACCATGAAACTTGCCATTGTTCTCAATCATCTGGGGTGCTTCACATTCAACACCCATAATTATAGAGGCTAAGGTCAAGGTTACACACTGAGGTCAAAGGCCACAACTTTGATGAATTATTCATTATTTAGTCATTCCTTTACTATGCCATGAAACTTGCCATAGTTGTTCTCAATCATCTGGGGGTGCTTCACATTCAACACCCAAAGTCAAGGTCGCACATTGAGGTCAAAGGGCGTTGTCCATCCGTCCAGAATAGAACTTGTCAAATCCTTTTATAACTGTGTCTAACTAACTTATTTTCCATACATAATGTTGATTTCGGGTAGTTTATGCGGAAAATAAGTTAGTTAGACACAGTAATAAAAGGATTTGACAAGTTTTATTCTACCAACTGACGTTAGCGCTCTTCTATTCCATAATTTGATACATTTTCAATACTTTGTAATGCATCTTTAAAACAAAGTTAAGGACAACCTGTTTTCTAAATCAATATGAAACTGTATACCGAGTAGCTTAACATTATTCTTCCACCAATCCAACTTCCATTTCGTTTTTATGGAACGAGTGCTATATATTAAGGAGCCTATCCAAACAAATAACACGAGTTTTATCGAAATAAACTTTTAAACCAGAATATTGGGGAAACTGATGAAGACTATCAAGGGTTTTATTAACTGTGTCCTCACTTCTATCTAGAGGTAATGGTGTATCATCTGCAAATCATTATATTTTATATTCTATGATACTGATACAATACCGTTGATGTTCTTGTTATTTATAATTGTAATAGATAAAATTACAGCATAAAAAATAATAAATATGAACTAATAAGATCCCCCTGTCTACAGCAACGCCCTGTGTTACAGAATTTGGAAAAAAATCCGATTTCACAGCAGTATAAGTATATGAAAAACAGTGATATGCAGTGAATGATGAAACTGGGGCCACGATTAAAAGGGGGCGCGTTTTACAAATAAAATTAAAATATAAGGTATCAAATGCCTTTTCATCATCAGTAATCAATGTATATTATGTTGTTGTTTTTTTTCAATAAAATGCATAGTATCATATACAAGGCGAATGTTTTCTCCTATGAATTTTCCCTTTACAAACCATGTTTGACCTTTATGTATCAGATGATCAAAACGGATTGGCAGCAATAGTTCCAGATGATATTTATATAAATATTGAACAAAGTGATTGGTCTCCTTTTTAAAAACTTGTTTGGTCTGGGATTTTTTCGGAATACCTGTTAAAATTCCTTGCTTATATGCTATAGACGGTTCTCCTTTTACAAACCAATGGTTCAATGCTCTAACTACAAAATGACCCATTTTTCCCCGTAATACTTTGAAGACGTTAAAGGTCAATCCATCAGACACACGATTTTTGCCATTGTTCATAGTTCATATTTTTAAAGTGTTAGAAACATCTGAAAATAACTAGTACAATAAAATTATGTTCTCACTCTGAACAACTGATGACACAAAAGCATAGTAATGAACACTCATCGACAATTAATTTTCAACGAATTTTCAACACCTACATGTATCTACAACATAAAAAACTTATAAAGATTTCGTCATTATATTTGAACATTTTTAGCTTGCCACGTATTGTTTTATCGGTTACGCTCCAATTAAATGTTTACAACAATAGCGATATGTTTCCGATGTTCTTAGTTGTAGGTTTTTTATTACAAATGAATAGTACACATCTCACAACTAACCTATTTTGCAGATATATCCAGCCGGCTTATAGTCGCATTCGAGGTCATTCAACTTGCCGGGATCGTTATCGCCGATACGCAAAGTACCGCAGTCCTCGACACCCTTCCAGTTGTCCGGTTGGTCTGCAAGTATACAGGAGTAATACATACAATGTTATGCGTTTATACTTGAGTATCCATCTGGGACAAGTTATTACTTTACTTTAATGCAGTTTAACTAGATTTTTACTATGTATATCGAATAAGACGGAACCCAACGGCCTTAAAACCGTTGTTTGTGAAACATGAGATCGGATTCGTGCTGTGTACAAAGAATGGTATAATTCACTTACAATCGACTTTTAAAGATGAATTACTTTCATCGAATATTTCAGCCCGTTTAGGAATAGCAGACTTATGCAATGTCGTACACATTTTTTTTTAAATAATGTAAGAGTACTATAATTAAGTACCATAACTTCAATCGTGTCATCTTTAAGGCTTTTACAATTTTACATTTTTAATGCACTGAATGAGTATTCATTTTTTATGTCTCTATGCTATAAACCATAATTTTATTATTGACGTGAAAGTGTTAAGTGTGATTTTGCAACTTGTCGAAATGTTTAGCCTTTGGTCGTTTGCCACATGTAAAGGACATAAAACTAATAATACAAGTTTATTTCTCTATTTCTGTCGTAACTCAACTTCTCAAACGGCAAATAAACTGTTCCCAAGCAGTTTTGTTTTCTTCCATAAATCTCTATTCATTACGATCTTTTCAAAATGGAACTATTGTATTTACCGTACATTAAAGTTGATTGCTTGCTCGAAATCATAGCATTATCATAAAGCAAAGAATCTTTAGGAATATATTTATTAGTCTTGGCAGTATTTTGTTTGAAATGGATAGGCTATATGGGCCATTTTTTTAACCTGAAGGTCCGGATACACGTTCGAGAAATATAACAATAAACATAAGCAGAACGGTGACTATTGCAAGTGATAAAAATAAATTGATTGTCAGCGGTGAATATTTAAAGTGCGAAAAATAAATGTTTTGTGATCGGTGAGTATTTAAAATGATAAAAATGAATGGGTTGTGAGCAGTGCATTCTGCAAATGGTACAAAAAATGTAATGTGAGCGTTAAATATTGCAAGAAATGCAAAAATATGTGAGCGGTGAATAATGTAATTGATACCATAATATGCTATAAAGAGCGGTTAACATTGCAATCGACACAATAATATGTAATGTGAGCGGTGAATATTGCAAGTGATATAAAGATATGTAATGTCAGCGGTAAATATTGCAAGTGATACAATTATATATGTGAGCTGTGACTAATAATAGCAAGTGATTGAATAATATTTAATGTCAGCGATCAATATTGCAAGTGATATAATAATATGTTATGTGAGCGGTGAATACAGCAAGTGATAGAATAATTTACCATGTGAGCGGTGAATATTTCAAGTGATGCAATGATATGTAATGAGAGGTGAATATTGCAAATGATACAATAATGTTCCATGGAAGCGTAGAATCTTGCAGGTGATGCAATTTCATGTTATGTCAGCATTGAATATTGCAATGGATATAATAATATATAATCTAAGCGGTGAATTTTGCTAGAAAATCACTAAAATGTGTGCGAGCTCTGAATAGTGCAACTTACACAATAACATGTCACGTGCGCGATAAATAAAGCAAGTGATACAATAACATGTCACGTGAGCGATAAATAAAGCAAGTGATACAATAACATGTCATGTGAGCTATGAATAAAGCAAGTGAAACAATTTAATGTCACGTGAGCAGTGAATATTGCAAGTGATACAGTAACATGTCATGTGAGCTATGAATAAAGCAAGTTATACAATGATATGTGATACAATGATATGTCACGTGAGCAGAGAATATTGCAAATGAAAAAATTACATGTTTTGTGAGCGATGCTGAAATACAATGAAACGTGATAAGAGTGCTGACTATTGCAAGTGAAGCAATAATATGTTATGTGAGAGGTAAATATTGCACGTGATGCAATAATATGTTATGTGAGTGGTAAATATTGCAAGTGATACAATAATATGTAATGAGAGTAAGTTCTTCTTATCGACCTTACCAAAACTTGAAGGTTTGACACGTACTTGGTGCCCACTGCAGGTCGCCCGCCCATGGGATGTCTTCATTCATGTCCCAATGCCAGCGTCCCTCCACGTGCTGGTCTATCGCCCCCACCCAGGCAGCATCATACCAGCGGCCGCCTCCCTTGTCTTCGATGTAACCTGAATGTTACGGTAATTAATGGTGTAGGACCATACATGGGTGGTCTTTCAGGCACGGTATTTGAACGTTATGGGATTTATTATCACGCGTATCATCAACGATAGTTGACAGTGCACAACTGTGTTTCAAGAATTCTTAATCAAATCATGTGAGTAGAACTTTTTGATGGTCATAAAAGTTTGTAAGATGAAAACATAGAACGAAGTAGAACGTATACGTGTGTGTACCAAAGTTAACATTTGCAACACTTTGAAATCTGTATATATTATATATATGTTATAAATACATTTCATTACGCCTCAGTACCAAGGTAATAAGAATGTATATCTATCTATACATCTTCACCTGCATAATGTCTGTATATCTATCTATACAGGTTGATCTACATAAAAGTTGCATATACATCTATATACGTTCACCTGCATAAAAGCTGTATATCTACCTATACACGTTGATATACATACAAATCGTATATTTATCTATATACGTTCACATTCATAAAAGCTGTATATCTACCTATAAACGTTCACATACATAACAACTGTATATCTACCTATATACTTTCAGATAATAAAAGCTGTATATCTACCTATATACGTTCATATACATAAAAGCTGTATATCTATCTATGAACGTTCACATACATTAAAGCTGTATACCTACCTATATACGTTCACATACATAAAAGCTGTATATCTACCTATATATGTTCACATACATAAAAGCTGTATATCCACATATATAATTTCACAAACATCAAAGCTGTATATCTACCGATATACGTTCACATACATAAAAGCTGTATATCTACTTATATACGTTCACATATTGAAAGCAGCATATCTATCTTTATAAGTTCACCAACATAATAGCTGCACAAACGTGTAATACATGCCTGAAGTAGAATTTTAATAACAAAATAAGTAAATAAGTAACATTCATTTGTCAAAAATACTAATCTGTGAAGCTTTTTCTTACAACAAAATGCATATACCCTTCAAGAATGTTTGCTCCTCAAAGTTTTCTATGCTGGCCAGTTTTGCGCCTTGTGACACGCATTTGTCTCGAGCTTCATAGAACGTTAGCGATTCAAAATACAGTCTGTAACAGGCGGACCGCTTGGAGTTCAGCTGCCAGTTCGACAGACATTCTATACACATGAACATTAGAAAATATGATGAGATAATAAATACTAGTCAAGATATAATAACTGTGTGCAGTTAGTTTAAACATATGATAAATTCTATTAATAATAAATGCAAATCTTTAAAATATCAATTAAAAAAATACAATTACCGATAACTTTTTGGTAGACAGTATTATACCTGTATGCCGAGGCAATGCTGTTTGAGTTGTTGTTATTTTCGTTGTTGAACCTGCTAGATAATAAAGGTTGTGTTTTTTATAAGTCTAGATATTACAGACAACATGCACGCGGTACAACATGCATAATTGTCAGAACAACAAAGATATCCAATCTAATTATATAATAACATATTATTTGTATTACCCTGATTTGTTTTAAGTACTTGAAAATAAATCAATAATTTAGGAATATTTAATGTATCGGTTCCATACACTAGTCCTGTATATTTAATGTATCGGGTCTATACACTATTCCTGTATATTTAATGTATCGGTTCCATACACTATTCCTGTACAATCAGTTGCATAACGTGTGTTCAATTTAAAGCAGATTGTATTTCTTCTTTTAAAAAAGAACATAGAACAATACAATGAATTTCATCGCCAATATCACTTTAAAATAATTAAAAGCAGTTCCTAACATTTCTTTCAGTATTAAGCATCAGCTTGTTCAAATTAAAGGTAGTACAGATCGCATTAAACTGTATGTATTTCTCAAGTGGAAAAAATAAAATAAACTGTCAAATAAGTGGTCTACAATTTTAGCATTCATATAAAAATTATACAAAATAAAAGTGAAGCAATCTGTGAGTGTACACCAAACAAGAGTATTCATGGTTTGACTGACCTGTGGTCGACATTAATGTGACGATTGCTGTAGTTGATTTCTCCTCTGAAATTAATGTAAGCCATCACACGTGTTGAATTGAAACTTCAAGCTTTTCAGCCGAATGTAAAACCAAAGGTTTTCATATAAGATTATTTTTAAAAATTCATGATCAGATTTCTTAAACATTAGACAATCGAAAAAAAATGCATTAAGCAATTTACTTTGACACAAACAATAACACATATTTCAATAAGTGGTTATTATTGTCAATACGTTCAAATCAAGATGTCTGGCAACCACGTTAACAACAAACCCGAAGAACAAACTATCCAGACAGACTAAATTAATTATACTATGAAATGAATCGTGAATGAACGACGACATGATTACGATACCTCGTTTCTCACAGATCACGGTGAAGACCTCAGAACAGGGGTACCAGCCCCAGCTGCCGCTGCTGGTGGAGTTGCCCAAGTCCACGCCGCCACATTGGCCCGCTGAACTGTCCGTTCCCACAGCCGCTGCAAATACAAACCGGACCGGTGAGCTCGGTTAGTAGGGCTCGATTGGTCATTGTCGACTCGGGTACTACTTACATGTACCCCGGGTACACTTAAGTATACTTACATGTACCCCGGGTACGGTAATGATACTAAAACGTACCCGGGAATTTTAACGCTAAATCGGTCGTTGTCAGAATTTTTTTTTCATTTTTATGTCAATGTTTTGTTAAATGGCCTCTAAATTATCGAAACTCATACTCAAAAAGCATGTTTGTGCAGATATTTTTTTTATAGTTTTAGTATATTTACCGTACCCGGGGTACATGTTAGTATACTTACATGTACCCGGGGTACATGTTAGTAGTACCCGAGCCGACAATGACCAATCGAGCGTTAGTAGGACAAGAGATTAAAGATCCGATGATCGCTGTTTCGGTGCCCGTTCATAAAATAAATTCTAAGGCAACCCCCCACCCGTTCATATTCAAATTCTTATTCAAGTAAGATTGCTGTCAGTTACTGGCATAAATATGTGCAATAAGTACTGGTTAACCAGTAAACCTAGGAGAGTGAAATGAATTGATTTCCCTTGAAAACTTTCCAGTAAACACACCAACAAACAAACAGCAAATACATTCACAAATAAGCAAATAAACTTCGTGTTACTTAAAGATCGTTCAAAGCTTTTGTTGCATAACGAATCTTCTACAAAAATATAATAGTGTTTTGTAGAATTTCCGTATTCGTCATTTTTGAAACCATAAAGTGAGGAAACAACCGGATACTCAATACCTTTCCACCTTTTGTACGTCAACGTTGAAACACCAGGAAGTAGATTCACAACACCGGCGCGGTTCTGTATTGGAAGCCACATGGCCTTTGGGGTGTCAGCTAGGGAAAGTAACAATGCTGCAACAACATAACATACAATATATATTGCAAAAACATCGCCAAAACGTACAGTCGGTTAGTACCTTAAACAGTCCGTTAACTATTAAGCCCATGCACCATTGTAACTGAAAAATAAAACAATAAGAAAACACAGATTGAGAAAATACAACAAATATAAATATTGAACAATATACCGAAATAAACACCACATATTGCAATGCATGTATACATGAAATATTTCGATGTCTAAAGCTTTCTTTTGCGGTCGAAGCAAGCATGGGGTGCACTTGTGTATACAAACGACATTAAACAAGCGGACACGTACAGTATAAAAAAAGCTCTTCCTCAGGCGCTGTTGGCAGTGCAATACGTGCCTCCAGCTGGTCACACACCTCCACGGCCTTTGTGTGCGCCAGTGGCACTCGCATGACGTGGTAGCACTTGTCGGCTGTCGGCGCCACATGCCAACCTTTCTCACACTTGGCTACGTCCGAGTCTAGAATGCCATAAGATTAAACGTTAAGACTTTGATCGTCAAACGTTTTGTTCATTCCAATGTTTTACGTTAACATAAATATGTTAACTTAAGCTCGATTGAGACCCTCTCTATCGCGTTTCTTATGAAGTATTACGTGCTTTTGGAGCAGACCAGAACAACGCTCCCATAGTGGGTATTCATCCCGGGGCCTTCCAGTCCGCTATCCAGACACTATATTCTATTTGTCACGGGCATCAATTAACCAGCTGTGTATGTATTAGCAAGCTTTAGATATCAAACAGTTCTTTTAATGTTGATGTTTCACTAAGCACATTAAATATGCTTATCGCAGAAATAATACCTCATAAGGAGTTCTTTTACCTTTAAAGAGCATTTTCTTCTTGTCGAGATATGTGTAATGTATCAATTTGTTTGCTGAACAAAACAGACATTTAAATCTAGTTTTGGCTTAACATAATCAATTATCATAACTCACCGAGTATTACTTCAACCTCGCATAGCGTTAAAGGTTGCCGCTTATTGGGAAGCGATAGTTGAACAAACCTGAAAGTATATTCCACACAAGTGTACATGTCGCGTATATTACACACAAATGTACATGTCGCTTTTAGCGATAATCTATATATTCGACACAAGTGTACATGTGGCTTTTAGCGATAAACAAACCTAAAAGTATATTCCACACACGTGTACATGTCGCTTTTAGCGATAAACTATTCGACAAAATTGTTAACGGTAATTAACACTTGGTGCAATAGTTTCACTAAACATATTTGATTTGAATACAATATATATTATACTATTATAAATATCTTAGATATAATAAATACAATAATACAATGTGTTTTTATCATAATTAAACGAATGTGAAAGCTAAAAGCTGATTGCTCACTATCAGTTTCCAACATTTAACGGAGCATTTCTAAATACGACAAAGAGTACTTTGAGATTCCCGCGATAAACCGACTTCCCCACAGTTATATTTATTTCATAACTCCAAGATAAACTATTTTCCAATCTATAAAATCTTAGGCATGAACATTTGACATTAAATGAACTCATGATTTTTAGCAGCTTTTCAAATAAATGCTATACTTGGAGGCTTGTTTTAATGTAAAGCTCAATGCTATACGAACGCATTCATATTTGTTATGGTCAATGAATATAGATTGATCTCTTTAATCCGTTCCGAAATCGATTTCTTAGGGTTCACCTAGAGTCGTCATTTTACGTTTTCATCGCAATTCTTGTTTCACCGTTGTAATTTAACGGGTGTTAGCAGATCCCAATGGTAACATACCTTCCGCGTCGTCCTTGCGTTGGGATCCGTGTTACGTAGGGGGGAACTTTCTGCGAGTCTTCTTTGTAGACGATGTCATCGTCGTTAGTGCTTACACTCACAAAACTTATGCGCGTGACAAACCCTGCCAATCTCTCAGAGCAACCTTAATGACGGAAAATCTCGAACATATACATAGAATATCAGGAAAAAAGAAAACGTAAAGGGACCTTTTCACATTTTGGCATGTATTGAGGTTTGTAATTAAATGCTGTATATTGATAAATGTAGACATTAGATCTAAAAGGCCCATCAACTGGGCTCGAACCACTGACCCCTGGAGTAAAAGTCTATAGCTTAGACCACTCGGCCATCCGTGCTCATACAATGAGTGGTGTATTTATACTTTATATAAGCAATCCTCGTAGTATCTCAATATATGACGACAACGAACTCTCCAAATTATTCAATCGTTTTGCGTTGCAACGCTTTATAATTTTCAGGTTTTTAAATCGTCAAAAGATCCATATAATGTATATTGTAGAACATGGTAAATGTTCAGTATTACTGTTTCCTAACAAATATCATAACTAAAACAACAAATTTCGAATCTGAAACAATTTTTTATTAATTCTGTCAATTTACCAAAACGTGAAAAGGCCCCTTTAAGACGAAAAGTCAAGCAAAGTGTTAACTTACTGCAGTGCTAATAAACATGTGCTTTCAAATACGAATATCGTATATAGTAACTGAGGACCTAAAGATATACATTCCGCATTTAAAAGTAACATGTTTCATTCCATCATGACAGCACAGGCAAATCTAGAACAAAACTTTATGCATTTATAAAGTCCTGTTTTCCAAGAACGATACTAAATGTATGAGGTAGAGTCGTTACAAACAGCTTACAATCCTGTCTATTGTAGACCACTATCTCCTTGATAGGGAAGTCACCGCCTAAGTCCACCTCCCACCAAGGGCCATCTTCTATCTCCGTGTGCGTGCAGCAATAGTTATTGTATGTGCCGTCAGTACAGCCGTCAACTGCGTCTGTCGCCGCACCCCTCTCGTGCGTGCTGCTCTGGTATGCCCGCTTACCGATAGCAAGATTCACTGTGAAAAAACAACCACCAAATGTAGATCACTAATTAAAGATTCCGTTCAATACAGTTTATGCACTGCCGTTGATATGATGCTATGGTTTATGCTGAACTGTCATTTTACAGCAAATTGGAACAAATATAAATAGCCATATGAGATAAGACGGGTAAAATAATAATTGGTGATATGTATTTTCATAGCCTCATATAAAACTGCATACCATAATGCATATAGCAATTAAAACATTTTTTTAAATACGCCAATTAAAAAGAAAAGAATACGCCAAACCAACAAACAAAGTGTATTATATATAGTATTATGCTGTATGATACAGTCCAATATGCCAAACGTATAACATGTACATGTTTACCTCGGTCATCTGGTGCGACTGCGGTACTGCTAGGCGCACTTGTTACGGTAGATTGTTCTGCTCCATACAGAAATCCAAACGGTTTACATGTTATTTAAAAAATGGGTTTTTGTATACAAAATGTATTCCTAGTAAGTGTTCAAACAAAATATCATATCGCAGTCTAAGATATAAACATATTAATCGTAACAAAACACCAAATGTAAAACCACTAATGGTATTTCTCAAATCTCAATTGCGACAGGTACTAAATATATATATAACGTATACTAGTTTAGAGTGTTCGTAAATATATATTCAATAAATCTAAACTTATAACAGTTTTTCTCATTCAGCGGGTAGCGTATACAAATCGATGTATTTTGCAATATAGTTTCAAATATTAAATACATTCTCACTCAGAGGCAAAGTAAAAAAGGCTATGAGCAAACAGCATAAAAGCAGAACAGCCAGCGAGTAACTTGCAGTCTGTTCATGTTTTATGCAGTTTGCTGCTCGTCCGTATCTTAGGGTTGGGAATAAAGCATTCAAACCCTGAATTTAATAAGAAAGGCCTTCAATAAAATTTTAGTTTCTAAGGGACTACAAATAGGTCAAACTACGTATCTAAGTGGTAAAGGGTCAAATACGTATTTAAGTGGTAAAGGGTTAAACTATTGAATACATTCTCACGAAATGATTAAGTAAAATGTTGCATTTAGAGATCGATCTGCGGCTTACCTTTCGGAACCTTCCATTCACCTTCATAACCGGTCGGAGTTCCTATACCGAGTGTCTCTGGTATGAAGTTGGAAGTCCGGACTTCCATGAACACATTGCGGCCAATATCGTGTCCCTTGCCAACTTTTATGTTACTACCTGACCAAGACATCCAAAAACCACTGAAGAAGGTTGCGTTGTATAATCCCTGTATCGCTGTCTTGTACAGTTTAGTATTCTGTTTAATGTCGAGTACATTTATATACGACTGTATAAACACGTTGCCACCAATTCGTATTTCGTATTTCTGGCCGGTTGACGAATTGCTAAGCAACACAGTAGCTCCATCGAACCCTCGAAATTCAAATACAAAGAATTGGTTTGCCTTGATTATTGGAACCACTGTGAATATTGTGGTCTTCGGCGTCTTGTAGATCGTAAAACGCTCTGGAAATAAATGTTATATCATAGTAGATAAACTGATGTGATAACAAGAAAACAAGAATACGTTACTAACCAAAAGGTGCTAGTATACATGTATTGTTAGGACAAATACGCGGTTACTGAACGCAAATGGAATAAATTGTAAAATGCTAATGTCAACCAAGACTTAAGAAAACTGAAGAACGAATAAACGCATTACCTGCAGTAGAACAATAGTAAGGAAGTCGATCGAGACACTTTTGTTGGTAAAGTTCAAACTTAGTTCCATCCACAGCAACACAGATATTGATTTCAAGGGACATATTTCCTAAAAGAGTGTAAGTTCAGTTTTGTAATACAAATTATTACAAATATGTTGTTTGCAAAAACAATATTTAGGCTAATATGTATCAGGCTTGATAATGTTCAAATTGCCTGTATTAATGCTTACCCAAGCTTGCTAATTGTCATATTGTCTGTATTAAAGCTTATCCAGGTTTGTTAATTGTCATATTGTCTGTACTAATAATTATCAAGACTTGTTAATGGTCATATTGTCTGTATTAATGCAGTCCAGGCTTGTTAATGATCATATTGTCTGAATTAATGCTTACCCAGGCTTGTTGATGGTTTTATTGTCTGTATTAATGCTTATCCAGGCAGGTTAATGGTCATATTGTCTGAATTGATGCTTGTCCGTGCTTGTTAGTGGTCATTTTGTCTGAATAAATGCCTGTTCAGACATTTTAATGGTCATATTGTCTGTTTCATTTCTTGCACGGGTTAGCTAATGGCCATATTGTGTGAATTAATGCTTGCCCATGCTAGTTAATGGTCATACAGTATGTATTAATTCTTGTCCAGGCTTGTTAATGGCCATAATGTCTGAATGAATGCTTGCCCATGCTTCTTAATGATCATATTGTCTGAATAAATGATTGTCCAGGCTGGTCTATGGTCATACTGGGTGTAATAATGCTTATCTAGGCTTGTTAATGGACATAGTGTGTGTGCGTATGTGTGTGCGTGTGTGTGTGTGTGTGTGTGTGTGTGTGTGTGTGTGTGTGTGTGTGTGTGTGTGTGTGTGTGTGTGTGTGTGTGTGTGTGTGTGTGTGTGTGTGTGTGTGTGTGTGTGTGTGTGTGTGTGTGTGTGTGTGTGTGTGTGTGTGTGTGTGTGTGTGTGTGTGTGTGTGTGTGTGTGTGTGTGTGTGTGTGTGTGTGTGTGTGTGTGTGTGTGTGTGTGTGTGTGTGTGTGTGTGTGTGTGTGTGTGTGTGTGTGTGTGTGTGTGTGTGTGTGTGTGTGTGTGTGTGTGTGTGTGTGTGTGTGTGTGTGTGTGTGTATATGCTTGTCCAAGATTATTAATTGGCATAATGTCTGCATTCATGCTTGTCCATTCGTGTTCATTGTCATATTTTGTGTATTAATACTTGTCCAGGCTTTTTAATGGTCCTATTGTCTGTATCCATTCTTGCCCAGGACTGTTAATTGTCATATTGTCTGTATTAATGGTTGCCCAGGCTGGTTAATTGTTATATTGTCTGTATAAATGCTTGGTCATAATAACTAATGGTCATAGTGTCTGTATACATGCTTGTCCAAGCTTGTTAATGGTCATTATGTCTGTTGTTATGCTTCTACAGGCTTGCTAATGATGATATTGTGTGTGGTAATACTTGGCAAGGCTGGTTTATGGTCATATTGTCTGAATAAATACTTTTCCATGATTGTTAATGGTCATACCGTGTGTATTAATGCTTGTCTAGCCTTGTAAATTGACATAGTGTGTGTGTATTAATGCTTGCCAAAGAATGTTTATTGTCATATTGTCTGTATTAATGCTTGGCCAGGTGTGTTAATGGTAATTTTTTGTGTATTAATGTTTGTCCATTCTTGATAATAGTCATTTTATCTGTATTAATGCTTGCCCAGGCTTGTTAATTGTCATATTGTCTGTATAGTTGCTTGTCCAGGCTTGTTAATTTTCTAATTGTCTGTATAAATGCTTTTCCATGATCACTTATAGTCCTATTGTCTGTATAAATGCTTGTCCAGACTTGTATATGGTCATATGTTATGTTTAATGCTTGTTCATGTTTGTTCATGGCCATATTGCATAAATGCTTTTCCATGATTACGTATGGTCATATTGTCTGTATAAATTCGATTCCAGGCTTGCTTATGGTCATATTTTGTGTATTACTGCTTGTTCAGGCTTGTTAGTGGTGATATTGTCTATAGTAATGCTTTTCCAGGATTACTTATGGTCATATTGACTGTATAAATGCTTTTCCAGGCTTGCTTATGGTCATATTTTGTGTATTAATGCTTGTGCAGGATTGTTAATGGTCATATTGTCTGTATTCATGCTTGTCCAGGATAGTGAATGATCATATTGTCTGTTTTAATGCTTGTCCAGGTTTTTAATGGAAATATTCCCAGGAATAATGTTGGGTTATGATTGTGTATGGAAATATTTCCATGAGTTGTGTTAGATTATGCTTGGTAATGGACATATGTCGTTAAAAAGTGTTTGGTTATGCTTGTTTATGTACATATTTCCTGGAATTATGTTAGATTATGCTTGTTTATGAATATATTTCTTGGAATAGTGTTTGGTAAGGCTTATATTTGGATATATTTGGTGGCATAGTGTTGGGCTATGCGTATTTATTTTATATTGAAGAATATGTGTGTGCATACGAATAAATTGATATATTTTCAGACACAGAGCTTGTTTTGAAAGTATGCATAACATTTATAAATACAAGATTCTGGTAATGCATTTAAACAATATATAGTACTGAACATATCGCTTAATTGGTCCATTTTAATTATACACGTATTTTGGTAAAAGTAAAATAAAATTAGTCAAAACTGCGACGATAACATAAGTACCTTTGTTGGCTAGCATCGATACCCCTGTATGGTTGGGCGACGTCCCATTCGCTAAATTGACAGCAAAGTGCACATCTGACCATAGCGAGACCGCAGAGATAACAACAGATTCAACCCTCGTAATAAAACAAACTTGGAGCAAACGTCTCACATACCATGCAAGTAGAAATGAAGAACTATAATGCAAAATTTGTTTTAAATAAACATACATTGTCAAATCGACTAATAACTGTCATAATATTCATTAGTTCGTACATATATTTAGAGCGCGACAATATTTGTTAGAATGTTTGATTATTTTGTTAAATATACGAACCATCTACTCCGCCATCTTTCTTGGGAAGAAACGCCAACGCTTCTTCGTTTCTGCATGCGCTGTCTGAGTCGGCAAATGTGAGATTTTCTTGTCCGCGTATAACACATGCCCCTGTGTTGCTAATCTCTGTCCATCCCGTCTTGCACGGACCACTGACTGTTTTGTCCATTACCGGTAAATGCGAACCAGCTGAAGTAATTACATATTATACGTGTGACAAATAATAGATTGATTAAAATATTTTATAACGCTGGTGGAGAACAAGATATCAATTAACCAATATTCTATTGAGACAACAGTATCGTACGACAATATGTGTATTGTATTTTCTATTAAAAAATAGAAAATCGTACGACACTATGTGTATTGCCTGTTCTGTTGAAACATTGCGTATCGTACAACAATGTGTGTATTGCATGTTCTATTCAAACATAGCGTATGGTATAACAATATGTGTATTACATGTTCTATTGAGACATAGCGTATCGTACGACAATATGTGTATTGTATGTTCTATTGAAAAATAGAAAATCGTACGACAATTTAAGTATTGCATGTTCTGTTGAAACATTGCGTATCGTACAACAATGTATGTATTGCATATTCTATTGAAACAAAGCTTATCGTACAACAATGGGTGTATTATACGTTTGATTGACACCCAGCGTACACTTTGTATTGCACGTTATATGTAAACGGAGCCTACAATACAACAATATTTGTATTGCATTTTCTATTAAAACGCTCCTAAAGAATGCCTTATTTAACAGACATATCACTGTTGGTTGGTACCATTATATAACATATGCCTCAAACGAACCCGTGCACATAGGGACAGGACAGAACTCCCAGCGTCGGCCGGGGTCGTTCGTGTAGCACCAAGGTGTCCCTTCGCCGTCAGGGTCTCTGCAGTAGTTCTTCGCCTCAGTGACAATTTCACCGTTAGCGAATCTTTGTCTATCGTTGAAATTGTGCGTGTGAGGAGTGTCGAGGCTCCATAACTGACATTCACGCCCACTGACCGTGTGAGTCAGCATGCCTCGCCATTCAGTGGACACCGACACACAGTTCGCTGTTTTGAAAATTGAACATTGAAAAACATACTATTTAGCATCATGATATATTGTTTTATTTTATTAAAGTGCTCCTTTAATGTTCCTTTTCAGTTTACCAGTTTATGATTACACTCAGCACATTTACAAATGCGATATGAGGTACAATAAAACAAATACAAATAAAAGATCCATGACAGACTGCGGGTATACACAATTATTATAATGTGTGTGAATACTTATAATATACACAAACATCATCAGTAAACAGACTTATGAACATATTAGAAAGTATCTAATGCGATAATTCTGCAAACAAAATATCAACAAAACATAGACAATAACTTTTTGTGTGCCGGATGGCTAATGCATTCTGTTCAAAACTTCATTTAAGAACTTGCCTAGATTCAATAGTATGTGATTATTCTTTACGTTCATTAAGGCGTCAAAACTTACGCAATTACTGTTTTTTATATATGTTCGAGTTATAAGTTTGTTTCGTGATTCGTTCAATACAGTACATTTAAAGAGGTTATGATATTCGTCACTAACTTCGCTAGCGTTACATAAAGTGCATAGTCTATTACAACGTTCTATATTTGACCATCTAAGTTTTTCAGATGAAATAATCATTTAAAGTTCTATCTGAATCGGTACATGCAATAATAATAGAAGAAGAAAGAACGAAATCCGAAATAAAGAAAATATAACGCGGAAGGACAATACGACTACTCAATGAACACTATATTACGAACGTAAATATAAAGTTTACCTACAATTATTTTTTGATAAAACAGTTGGTCTTGTGCCGTCGTCTGAAATTAAAATACTTATGTTGAAAATGAAGCAACCACAATGGTGACCTTGTTGAAAATTTATGTTATTTAAATTCACAACGAATTTTAACTTTCACGATTCTTTGTTCATGTTAAGCTACGACACACCTTGTTCAGGTTAAATAAACGGAAATATTATAATTGGGTGGCAATTCAGCAAACATGTCGAACATTTAGCAATGTAATGTATACGATTTAAAATAAACTATTAAATTCAACAAATCAAATCCATGTATGTAATTAAAAGTAGCATCTGTGCTTGTGTGAAAGAAATCCAAAAGGGCTCACAGATATAAAAATAGCGAATTTGCGCAAAAATTTGGAACTAATATTATCAAAGTGTTTTTATTATGACAAGTGACAAATGACAAAACATTAAGACATGCCAACTCAGTATTCGCATGTTTTATCCCCGGCAAAAGCAGAGGGATATAGTTTTGGCGTAGTCAGTCCGAACGTCTGTCGCAAACATTAATTTTATGGCGGGCGATATCAATTTAACGAATTTGCTTGTTTAGCATACAATAACATATATTTTGAATCGCATTTTCTACAAGCTAATTATGTCGTGTTATAGACATATTAAATACAGGTATGCGAAAGCAATCTATGCAATATGAATAATTAATCCCTATGCATCTTACAGAATATAGTAAAGTGAATATTGTCTACCTTAATTACGATGAAAATACTGTTTTTTTGTCATCGGAAATAATCATGGAAGATAAACTGTATGAACTCCATAGAGTTCCTGTGTTGAAATGAGGCACCAGAACCTTATTACGTTATTTCCAAAACTACAAAATTGGGTTCATCGTAAAATGCATAAACCCCAAAATCCCACTGAAAAACGTCCAATAATGGACGGTTACCGGTTCGTATTCGATTTACAGTAGGACGAGAATAGCTGGGTGGCGGCACTTCAATGTTTAATTACATTATTTTTTTATATTATTTTTTCTTCTTGTGCACTAATCAAATATTTCAAAACCGCTTTTATCTCTTCCAAAAAGAGAGAGAGAAACGGGAGAGAGAGAGAGAGAGAGAGAGAGAGAGAGAGAGAGAGAGCGAGAGAGAGAGAGAGAGAGAGAGAGCGAGAGAGAGAGGGAGAGAGAGAGAAAAAAGAGGGAGAGAGAGAGAGAGAGAGAGAGAGCGAGAGAGAGAGAGAGAGAGAGAGAGAGAGAGAGAGAGAGAGAGAAAGGGGAGAGAGAAAGAAACAAAAGAAGAGAGAGAGAGAGAGAGAGAGAGAGAGAGAGAGAGAGAGAGAGAGAGCGAGAGAGAGAGAGAGAGAGAAAGAGAGAGGGAGAGAGAGGGAGAGAGAGAAAGAGAGAAAGGAGAGAGAGGAGATCGAGAGATCTCGAGAGCTCTCTTCTATCTCTCCCCTCTAACTCTCTCTCTCTCTCTTCTCTCTCTCTCTCTCTCTCTCTCTCTCTCTCTCTCTCTCCCTCTCTCTCTCTCTTCTTCTTCTTCACCTTTCAAATGTAATCCTATTACATATTTTTTACAATTTAAAACTCTATACTCAGGGTTTGTCTCTTTTTTGCCAAAATAATTACATTTCGTAACTCTTTATTTTCGTCCCTGTTTTCGCTTATCTTTTAACATTTCGATCATGGATTTTACAACCGGATTAAGGTCATAAAACATGGCAGATGCATGGCTGAAGACAATGGACCATAACAGTTGCGTAATTGGCTAAATAACCATTTATGCCTACGTAGGACGCAGTACCTTAATTTTTCGGACACCTGTATTTTTTTTTTAATATTTTAGGTATCTAAATTTTTGGACTCGAAAAAATAATTATTTTCAAGTGTCCGAAAACATGTTATTGTATTTGTATAGGGAAAAGAATTATAAAAGACATTGTTTTCGTTCTAATACTATTCAAACATGGTCATTGTTTAAATGGTACATGTAATTCTAGGTAAAACAATGTGTATACATTAATATGTTAAAACCAATTACAATACTGTACTCACACAGAAGGACTTCCACTTCACATAGTGTCAGGGTGCTACTTTTCACCTTTCCTGGTAAGTCTATACGAACAAACCTGGAAAAAAACAAATGATCCGCGTTTTAACAGTTGTTAAATCTTACAGCTGGTATTTGTCTAAAACATCCTTTATACGAGAATATAGTAAAATACTGTTTGGACCAATACATAAGTGGCTACAGTCATCACATTTAAAATATGTTCATAATACAAATGCGAATTGATCGATGTATCAAATGTCAATAATTATTAATGAAACCTACCGCCCCACTGAAGGTGGGTCCAAAACAATGGTGATCACCGACTGCGGTGTGGGCGATAGCTCCGTGTAGACGAGGAACGCTGGGTCTTCAGTGTTGGAGGCATTGCTCAGAAACACTCGAAAACCGGACATGGCAGTACGACAGTCGTTGGAGCCTTATTAAGTATACAACGAACAAACATGGTAGGCATCAAGTGTAAGCAGTCCTATTCAAATATCGACCAATGAATTTATTCATTAATGAGTATGTGATAGAAAACACCTCACAGTGTCATACTTTATAGGTTGCCGAACAGTTAAGACATTGGTGCATGTAACCGATGCTTATTTATTTATATGTGAGCAAAGCAATGAATTTAAACTTGGGCTCGAAACGTTTTTTGTCTAGCTTTGCTCATTTAAATAAATTTAAAATGCGAATAAAACGACAATAATAACAAAACATCATATACGAAATATCATATGTATATGTTGACATCGTTAAAGTGATATTAAGGGCATTTTCACTGTTGAATTGAGCTGAAAAGAATTAACAGGTCAAAAAAGTAAGTTAAAATGTGGTTACTGACCAATTATCTGCAACTCATCTTGCTACGAGTTGTTTATAAAAATATATTTTATATTATATATTTTACGTGACCCACCCAGTCCTGTAAGCCGAAATGATCCGTAAAACAAAATGGTGTCTTTGTGTCGTATAAACGAATCTGCACTCAAACTAAATTTAGGTTCACATTGTACATGCGTGATCAGTTGTCAATCGAAAGTACGGTTAATATTCAAATGCATTATTTTTCTCTTTCCGGGATATTGTTTTAGTATGCTGATGCTGCATTAACAAATATAAGTGTATGTGAAGTGAAAACACCAAAAATAAACAACGGTTGCGATAGACACCTATAAACTGTTAGATGCCCATAATATCACTTTAATCAAAGTTCACATTAAAAAAATGTCTGACAATTATTTATGTGCTTGCTAATATACTATGTTTATTTATACATAATGATAAAATATGACATTTCTGCAGTGAAATAATGGCAGTGAAAATAAAAAAAAAATATAAACACCGGTGAATATAACAAATTTTCGAAACTACTTTTTCTATTTTTAGATTATCATATCAAGATTATAACGCCGCCATGGCTGGCCCCAAGCCCGGATGCGAAAGGAGGAGGGTTGTGTGCAGGGCCAGCAACCCTGCCACGTTAAACCACAATAAAGCTACAGAAACCAACACTAGAGAAACAAACAATGTAGGAATGGGGATCGATGCAGACCAGGCAACTGGAATAGGACGGATGGCAGCCAAACCCAGCCCGAGCTGCCATCCCGATAGCAAACATCATCGGACCAAAGACAATACGACGAGTTGGCTGCTGGAATGTTAGAACGCTCTACCAGACAGGCCGGCTAGCTCAAGTCGTGAGGGAAACGACCAGTTATAACATCAGTATACTGGGAATTAAGAAATGAAAGATGGACGGGTACAGGAAAAAGACAACTAGCTTCAGGTCACTCGATAGCATATTCAGGAAGGCCAGATGACCAACATGACAGAGGAGTTGTCCTAATAATTGACCAAACAGCACACAAGAGTCTTATAGAGTGGAAACCAATCAATGAAAGGCTCATGTCAGCACGATTCAACTCTTCTTATGTCAATCTTACAGTTATAGTATGCTACGCACCAACTGAGTTAGCGAACAACATCAAAAAGGAGTAATTTTATGACAAGTTTCAGGAAACAGTGGAAAATACACCAACACATGATGTCCTTCTTGTATTGAGAGATTTAAATGCTAAGGTAGGTATGGATAACACAGGGAAGGAGTCTACTATGGGAAAACATAAATGTGGAGTAAGAAATGATAATGGGGAAAGACTTGTAGAGCTGTGTGAAGAAAACAATCTTGTAATTGGAGGAACCATATTTCCACATAAGGAGATTCACAAGTGGACATGGAAATCACCAGATGGACTTACCAACAACCAGATAGATCATATTTTAATCAACAGGCGGTGGAGGGGAAGTATTCAGGATGTCAGTGCAATGAGGGGAGCAGATGTCAACAGTGATCATGCACTTGTCATAGCAAAAATTAAGCTGAAAATGAAAAGAGCAAAACTAAGTAAACAAAGATCTCCACGGTTAGATGTGGCTCAGCTCAGAAACCCGATGGTGAAGAGAAGCTTTCAAATTGAACTGAAGAACAGGTTTTGCCTGCTCAATAACAAACAGGAAGTAACCATTGATATGTTTAATCAGGAAATTCTTGCAGCTGGAAAGAAGATTATCGGTACAGCAAGGAAAAGGAAGGAGCAGTGGATATCTAGAGACACATGGACAAAGATTGATGAACGAAAGGAGATTAAGAAAAAGATACTGCAAACCAATCAAAACGCCTCAAACAACAGCTAAAGGACGCCTACGAAACTCTGGATAAAGATGTAAAGAGGCTGACAAAGGTTAACAAGAAGCAGTTAATCGATAATCTAGCCACAGAAGCTGAGAAGGCTGCAGAGAGACAAGATATGAGCACACTATACAAAATCACTAAACACTTACAGGAGGATTTACCTCTACAGATAATCCGATTAAAAACCAACAAGGGGAACTTATCTCTGACGATCAAGCAAAGCTCAAGTGGTGGTAAGAACACTTTGAAAGAGTACTAAACAAAGACAGCACAGATACAGAAGCAGAAATTCCCCCAGCTGAAGTACCATTAAACGTCAACTTAGAACCACCATCAGAACATGAGATCAGACTTGCCATCCAAAAATTGAAGAATGGGGAAGCACCTGGAATTGATAATATACAAGCAGAACTACTTAAAGTAGAGGAACAGATGACGCCTGTATTACTAGCTAATATCATGAGGAAAATATGGATCTACGAGACAGAACCGGGTGATTGGAAGGTGGACATAATTGTTAAATTACCTAAAAAGGGAGACCTTACAAATTGTAATAATTGGAGAGGAATACTGCTGTTGTCAGTTACCAGTAAAGTATTGAGCCGTATAATCCTTAATAGAATTTCAACATGTCTAGATAAGCTACTGCGTAAGAACCAAGCAGGCTTCAGGGAAGGAAGGTTTTGTTCAGACCAGATTTTTACACTTAGACAGATCATAGAGCAGAGCCGTGAATGGAATGCTACAATTTACGCCAATTTTATAGATTTTCAAAAGGCATTTGATAGCATACACAAACCCGCTTTGTGGAGAATTTTTGCCCACTATGGGATACCGGATAAGATTTCGTCCATCATAAAGATGCTTTACACAGACTTCAGCGCCAAGGTGATTTGTGGCTCATCTCTCACAGAAAACCTCGAAATAAAAACAGGTGTGAAACAAGGATGCATTCTATCCCCCCTCCTATTTTCACTTTGCATTGATTGGCTGATGAGAAACAGAAGGCTCAGTTAGGGGCTTACAGAGGACCTTTACCGAGTCATTGGAGGAACTTGGTTTTGCAGATGACATCGCTCTATTGACCCAACGACACCAGGATATACAAACCAAGACCAAGAATGTAGACAGTTTAGAGAAGGAAATTGGACTTACTATCAATGGAAACAAAACAAAGATTATGAGAATCAATGCAAAAACTGACCAGCCTATTACCATTAATAACATTACCATTCGGGAAGTAAATGATTTTATATATCTAGGTAGTAAAGTGACAAGCGATGGAAACTCTGAAGAGGATGTTAATAATAGATTATCCAAAGCAAGAGGTAGTTTTGCTGCCCTCCGTAACATCTGGAAATCCAAAAATTTGTCAATTACCACCAAAATAAGGATCTTCAAGAGTAATGTACTTGCTGTCCTGCTATATGGATCAGAGTCCTGGAAGACCTCCACATCAATATGTAACAAGCTGAAAGTATTCCAAAGGAGATGTCTTAGGAGGACTCTTCGTATATTTTGGCCTAACATTATAACCAACGCAGAGCTCCATCATAGGACTAACACAAACTCCCTTTCTATTGAAAATAAAACATCGAAGAGATGGCGTTGGATTGGTCATGTACTACGAATGGAAGAGGAAGCTATTCCACGAGTTGCTTTAAGATGGACACCTATCGGCAGACGTCCAAGAGGCCGACCTAAATAAACATGGCGCAGATCAGTTGACAAAGATATGAGGAAGGAGAGATGGAGCTGGGGTCAGATACAAACTTGGGCTAAGGACCGGCTACATTGGCGTACTCTAGTGAAGGCCTTATGTGCAAGAGGACTAAGTAAGTAAGTAATATCAAGATTATCATATTTTTTATGATCACGAGTGAATTAAAATTGGTATTCCATCGAATACAACATATTTTCTTTTTATTTAATGCTTTTTCACCGTTTATTTACATTGAAAAAGAGTTTAACTGGAGAATTTCGCTGGAATAATGACGTCATTTTGTGTATTGAAATGTATTTAGGCACGCCACGGGAGAAAGGGTAACTTTTCAGCGAAAGTGAAACAGCTGTTAATTATTTTCTTGAAAAGGGGGCAATAAAGAAACAGAAAAGTTGTTCATGTCAGTGTAAGATCGTTTGTTATTTCACTCGTGATCATAGAAAAATAATATTTTCACGCGTGGCGCATGAACAAATATACTCTATTTTTCAATCACCGTGTATTATTTGGAGAATTACCAGGTAGTGTATCCTTTTTGAACACACACTATAAACTAACTTTAATTAAATGTATGCGAACGAAATGCGATCAAGTCATTTACTGACATGAGTTGGTGACGAATCTGTGGATGATGACCGTGCCAATAGGGTAGGCGACCCCGAGGTCAAGTTGCCAGGCGGGGTCTGCAAGGGCGGTCTTATTCAGGACAGCGCAAAGATCAGGCTTCGTGTCCGACCTTCCGCCAATAACACCGTCTATGGCTTTATATGCGACGGAACTGTTTGTTGCAACTTTACCAAGGGCGATGTGTAGCCTTAAACAGAGCATCGCTTGACTTTTAACAGTGCATTTGGGTGTGAAGCATTACTAAGATCCTAGGATCAGTGAACTTGAAACATGCTATACACGCTTTGAAAAAAACACAACTAACTTTTTATCATTGGATTCGTGTTAAGCATAATTCAGTTACACGTTTCTATTACCATCATTGTGCTAAAAGCTCTGAAAAACGAAATTTGTTAATTTATATGATTTTTACATGTCAGCCTTTGTATGTGAAACTTTAAACACGTGATTTCCGTACAAAAATTATTTATAGTGTAGTTTAATTAAAACGTGATTGACAATTGTTGTAATCCGGATCCAAATCATTTTGGAAAACCCATCCTATCCACCGGTACAAACAAATCTGGCCTATTGTCTGATCAAATGATAATTTGGTAATTGTATAGGATAATAACGGTTGATATGGTATGTGATTATTTAGTAATTGAATAAAATAATAACGGTTGATACGGTATGTGATTTTAAAGTAATTAAATAAGATAATAACGATCGATCCGGTATGTGACTTTGAATTATTCCATTATATAATAATGGTTGATACGGTATGTTATTTTATTTTTTAAACTAAATGAGTAAGATTTGTTTGTACTTGCAGATAGGTGGATTTTATTCAAATTAAGCCGAATCCGGATTAAGTCTATTATTTGTAAACGCATACCAGCCCTCTTCTGACAGACGACCCCTGCCTTGAAGCTACAGGGTACGTCCCTCCAGCGTCCCCGCGACGTGACGTCACGCGTGTATCTCATGAGCACACAGTTTTCAGAGTAGGTACCACCGATCTCGTAATTGTTGGGTTCGTTAGCAGCCCAATCACCTGGCCCAACCTTTAGGTAAATACATCTTTTTTAGAATCAATACATTTCAGTAAAAAATTATTTAATCAACCAATCAGAGGGGGTAATCACGTGATTATCAAGATAGCGACGTCCATGCCGAGGCAGGTATTTGTCGCCGTTTTTGTTGCCCTTTATTACTTGTATTAAGTTTTTAAATTCCGCTCACTTTCCAACTATATTAGCAAGAAAGTTACTGGCGTTTATTTCATAGTTATATTCGCTCTATATCTCGACTTTACTCGCTGCGAAATTTCTTAGCGGGATGACCTAATAAGGGTTCCACTAAGAAAATTTGCGGGAAGTAAAGTAGAGATATAAAGCGAATTTAAATACAAAAATAAACGTTAATAACATTTTTACTGATATGGCTGGAAAGTGAGCGTCATTTAAAAAAATAAACAAAAGTAATAAAGGGTATACAACGGCGAAAAATAACTGTCTCGGCATGGACGTCGCAATCGTTACTATCACGTGATTACGGTAAATGCTATAATCAGAAATAATTCTGTACATACAATCAAATCGCCATTAGTGGAGATCCCCCGATATCAGAACAAAATAATGATTCGTGATTTTTCTTAGCGCTTTCTTATTTAAAAAATAATGCAACTGTTGTCCAAGCTATAAAAAAAATATAAAGGCGCAACATTACCCGATATACCTAAGCGCTTAAATGACAGATTCAAGCCATTTATAATTAATCATGAATTGCATATTCCTAATAAGCGTTCAAGACGGCAATACATATACGAAAGCATCACCATTTAATCTAATATTGCTTAAGTATTATCAATAATTAATTCAATTAAATCAATTTGTTTTCAGCAGTGTTTATTTACTTCATGAAATCACTTTATAATCGGATGTACAGTCAGCGGTGCAATTATGTGTGTATTTCAAGCAGATGTCACATATTTGTTTTTGAACCGTCAAATAAGGTGTTGCTTTTCTTTTGCTGTTTCGCTTGTGACCACAACAGACAGTTGAATTTATTACCGTGAGACCTGGGTGTTTATGTGATAGAGATCAACTATTTATAAATAATGCGTCATTTTAATGACTTCTAATTACATTTAAAGTTCAACTTCCAGCAAATTATATATGCAGTCGGAAGACCAAAATATACAGTCTACCATTGAATTGGACGTCGATATTGTCAAATTATTTTTAATATTTTCAAAAGCGCAAAAAATAGTTAAGCTTCTTTGATGAAACTCGGTTTGTGCACAGAGTTTCAAATAGTAAATATTTGATCGATATGGTTACACAAATAATTGAAAACTTAAATCTGGATAATTGTCCTTTGAGATTCATATAGATATCATGTTCTTACTCCGACAACATTAACCAGGTAGCATAATGCTGTGGCATCCCTGACAAAACCACATGTGACAGACAGACAGACAGACAGACAGACAGACAGACAGACAGACAGACAGACAGACAGACAGACAGTATAATAATTATAATAATAACAATAGTAATAATAAATATTTAATAATAATAATAATATTTTGCGCACAAAAAAAACACCAAAGCACATGCATCGATAATGCAAACAGTTTCAATTCATAACACTTACCATAAGCGTATTGTCGTGCCAGACATAGCGACCCTCCATTTCTCGATCGTTAAGTGACGTCCACGTATCTTCAGTAATAATGGCTGAAAATAAAGTCAATAACCTGAGACATATAAACTTATTCATATATTTCTATAAATTGTACCTCACATACACGCGTCCTTCTTTGTTTATATGAAGGGTATAGGCCCTTAAAATACGAAGTGGTAATCAAGAGCATACGGAGCGGTCACTATTTTCTTTAACTACCTACATGTACTTCACTATTTAATTTAACTTACATCCAAATGTTACGCTGTTTACCACTTTGTTGAAACGAGAAGGCAACATTTTGTGATGATACATAGTTTTCACTTGTAATGTTCCTCTCATGAATATTCAAAATGCGCAGGTCATTGCGCAAAGTAATAATAGGGTTAATATTATTATTATTATTATTATTATTATTATTATTATTATTATTATTATTATTATTATTATTATCATTATTATTGTTGTTGTTGTTGTTGTTATTATTATTATTGTTAGCTGCAATTTCCAGCTACGTGTAATTAATTTTACTTAAAGATATTCTATTTTAAAAAAGGTCTTGTGTTGCGTATGGTGGAGGGGGCCGGGGTAACCCGGGTAAACTCCACCTGTGCGGTATGGCGACCATTCACTAAGCTTACATGTATGGTGGAGGGGGCCGGGGTAACCCGGGGAAACTCCACCTGTGCGGTATGGCGACCATTCACTTAGCTTACATGTATGATGGAGGGGGCCAGGGTAACCCGGGGAAACTCCACCGGTGCGGTATGGCGACCATTAACTAAGCTTAAATGTATGATGGAGGGGGCCGGGGTAACCCGGGGAAACTCCACCGGAGCGGTATGGCGACCATCAACTAAGCTTACATGTATGATGGAGGGGGCCGGGGTAACCCGGGGAAACTCCACCTGTGCGGTATGGCGACCATTCACTAAGCTTACATGTATGATGGAGGGGGCCGGGGTAACCCGGGGAAACTCCACCGTTGCGGTATGGCGACCATTTACTAAGCTTACATGTATGATGGAGGGGGCCGGGGTAACCCGGGGAAACTCCAACTGTGCGGTATGACGACCATTCACTTAGCTCACATGTATGGTGGAGGGGGCCGGGGTAACCCGGAGAAACTCCACCGGTGCGGTATGGCGACCATTCACTTAGCTCACATGTATGGTGGAGGGGGCCGGAGTAACCCGGGGAAACTCCACCTGGGCGGTATGGCGACCATTAACTGAGCTGACATGTATGGTGGAGGGGGGCTGGGATAACCCGGGGAAACTCCACCGGTGCGGTATGGCGACCATCAACTAAGCTTACATGTATGGTGGAGGTGGCTGGGGTAACCCGGGGAAACTCCACCGGTGCGGTATGGCGACCATTCACTTAGCTCATATGTATGGTAGAGGGGGCCGGGGTAACCCGGGGAAACTCCACCTGGGCGGTATGGCGACCATTAACTAAGCTTACATGTATGATGGAGGGGGTCGGGGTAACCCGGGAAAACTCCACCTGTGCGGTATGGCGACCATTCACTAAGCTTACATGTATGCTGGAGGGGGCCGGGGTAACCCGGGGAAACTCCACCGGTGCGGTATGGCGACCATTAACTAAGCTTACTTGTATGGTGGAGGGGGCCGTGGTAACCCGGAGAAACTCCACCTGTGCGGTATGGCGACCATTCACTAAGCTTTCATGTATGATGGAGGGGGCCGGGGTAACCCGGGGAAACTCCACCGGTGCGGTATGGCGACCATTAACTAAGCTTATATATGGTGGAGGGGGCTGGGGTAACCCGGGGAAACTCCATCTGTACGGTATGGCGACCATTAACTAAGCTTATATGTATGATGGAGTGGGCCGGGGTAATTCGGGGAAACCTGTGCGGTATGGCGACCATTAACTAAGCTTACATGTATGGTGGAGTGGCTAGATTAACCTGGGGAAACTCCATCGGTGCGGTATGGCGACCATTCACTAAGCTTACATGTATGATGGAGGGGGCCGGGTAACCCGGGGAAACTCCACCGGTACGGTATGGCGACCATTAACTAAGCTGACATGTATGGTGGATGGGGACTGGGGTAACCCGGGAAAACTCCACCTGTGCGGTATGGCGACCATTAACTAAGCTTACATTTATGGTGGAGGGGGACGGTGTAACCCAGGGACACTCCACCTGTGCGGTATGGCGACCATTAACTAAGCTTACTTGTATGGTGGAGGGGCCGGGGTGACCCGGGGAAACCTATGCGGTACGACGACCATTAACTAAGCTGACATGTATGGTGGAGGGGGGCTGGGGTAACCCGGGGAAACTCCACCTATGCGGTATGGCGACCATTAACTTAGCTTACATGTATGGTGGAGGGGGCCGCGGTAGCCCGGGGACACTCCACCTGTGCGGTAGGGCGACCATTAACTAAGCTCACCTGTATGGTGGAGGGGCCGGAGTAACCCGGGGAAACCTGTGCGGTATGGCGACCATTAACTTATCTAACATGTATGGTGGAGTGAGCCGGGGTAACCCGGGGAAACTCCACCTGTGCGGTATGGCGACCATTAACTAAGCTAATATGTATGGTGGAGAGGGCCAGGGTAGCCCGGGGAAACTCCACCTTTGCGGTATGGCGACCATTAACTAAGCTTACATGTATAATGTAGGGGTCGGGGTAACCCGGGGAAACTCCACCTGGGCTGTATGGCGACCATTAACTAAGCTTACATGTATGGTGGGGTGGAGGTGCCGGGGTAACCCGGGGAAACTCCACCTATGCGGTTTGGCGACCATTAACTAAGCTTACATGTATGGTGGAGGGGGCCGGAGTAACCCGGGGAAACTCCACCTGTGCGATATGGCGACCATTAACTAAGCTCACATGTATGGTGGAGGGGGCCGGAGTAACCCGGGGAAACCTGTGCGGTATGGCGACCATTAACTAAGCTCACATGTATGGATGAGGGGGCCGGAGTAACCCGTGGAAACTCCACCTGTGCGGTATTGCGACCACTAACTAAGCTCAAATGTATGGTGGGGGGGGCCGGAGTTACCCGGGGAAACTCCACCTGTGTGGTATGGCGACCACTCACTAAGCTCACATGTATGGTGGAGGGGGCCGGGGTAACCCGGGGAAACTCCACCGGTGCGGTATGGCGACCATTCACTAAGCTCACATGTATGGTTGAGAGGGCCGGAATAAACCCGGGGAAACTCCACCTGTGCGGTATTGCGACCATTAACTAAGCTTACATGTATGGTGGAGGGGGCCGGAGTAACCCGGGGAAACTCCACTTGTGCGGTATTGCGACCATTAACTAAGCTCACATGTATGGTGGAGGGGCCGGAGTAACCCAGAGAAACTCCACCTGTGTGGAATGGCGACCATTCACTAAGCTCACATGTATGGTGGAGGGGGCCGGAGTAACCCGGGAAAACTCCACCTGTGTGGTATGGCGATCATTAACTAATCTAACATGTATGGTGGAGGGGCCGGGGAAACTCCACCGGTGCGGTATGGCGACCATTAACTAAGCTTACTTGTATGGTGGAGGGGCCGGGGTGACCCGGGGAAACCTATGCGGTACGACGACCATTTACTAAGCTCACATGTATGGTGGAGGGGGCCGGAGTAACCCGGAGAAACTCCACCTGTGCGGTATGGCGACCATTAACTAAGCTCACATGTATGGTGGAGGGGGCCGGAGTAACCCGGGGGAAACTCCACCTGTGCGGTATGGCGACCATTCACTAAGCTCACATGTATGGTGGAGGGGGCCGGAGTAACACGGGAAACTCCACCTGTGCGGTATGGCGACCATTTACTAAGCTCACATGTGCCGGGACTGGGATTGAACCCAGGCCGCCTAGATGAGAAGCGCGTGAACAGACCACTTCGCTTACCGGACAGCCCTTCATAATTATAATATGGACTGCACAGGCTAATCTGGGACGACACTTTACGCACATGCATTAAACCCAGTTTTCCCAGAACGAGGCTAATATGATTATGAATGAAATGTTGTGACTCACGGCGAAGATACTGGCGATGTTCCTCGGATACCGGTGAGGCCAGGAATGCCCCCTCCGCGGCACAAATACCCCGCGCAGTGTACCAGTCGACTGTGCCCCCGGGAACCTTGCGGTAACAATCCGCAGAATTCACGGTGAAGCCGAATGGACAGACATACTTGGCTGAAAAAATATGCGAATATCACAAGTAACCAAATGCATCATAAACAAATACAATAATATGAATGATCAAGTGCAAACTTTTTCTAAACAATTTATAACCAGATTAAATATCAAATCAAAGTTTTAATTGTCATGATTTTAATCTTGAGTGTAACAAAACCTTGAGGATGTATCATTCGTTACGAACATTAGTGTTCTAATGACGCATTCAAAATATACAGAGTTGTTTTTTTAATCGCAACTTTTATGTATCTTGTCAGTCACCAAAATTGTGTGATCCTTTCAGCATTAATATCAAATTAAGAACAAAATCTTTATTCCAACGTTATACAAATAATTAAAGAAAAAAAAGGTCATTATTGAGCCACATTGCATACATCGCAATACAACAGTCTTAAATTGAATTGCATGCTCTTTGATTAAAAAATGTGCGGCTTTTTATGGCATATTCAATTACATTATATTTAATATAAAGTGTGTGACTGTTATATGCATGTTCTATTTCATGTCTTCAGATTATAAAATGTGTGACTGTTACATGCATGTTCTATTTCATGACTTCAGATTATAAAATGTGTGACTGTTATATGCATGTTCTTTTTCATGCCCTCAGATTATAAAATTTGTGACTGTTATATGCATGTTTTATTTCATGACTTCAGATTATAAAATGTGTGACTGTTCTATGCATGTTCAATAATGCTATATGATGACAAAATATGTGGCGGTTATATGCATGTTCAATAAGGCGATTTGACGATAAAATGGGCGAATGTTATATGCATGTTCAGCCTCGCTATTTGATGATAAGATGTTGAACCGTTATACGCCTGTTCAATTATACGGTCTTTGGTGATAACATATGTGACTAAAATATGCCAGTTCAATTATAGGCTGTTTTATTGTAAAATGCGTGATAGTTGTATGTAAGTTTAATCATACCCTCTTTGATGATGCAATGCGCGACTGTTATATGCAAGTTCAGTTACCGATACGCAAACACATTCTTAAACTAATCTAATTGAAAATAACATACGCAATAAATTTAGTGTCGGCCCGGGTCCGGGCTCTCTGTACCCATTGCACTGGTCACCCCTGGAGCCGGCGGCACATCCTAGACAGACGGTCCCTACAGAAGTGCTGCCACAGTCTGCCGTGCTCCACGTGCCGTTGGCTTCAATGGAGCACACATTGACACAGTTATTTATGTATTATTAATATATAAGATTTTCCTAAATAGTATAATACATCTAAGTACATACATTAAATGACATTTGAAGACATATTAAAAAGTGCGAACAAGTTCATTTATTTCAAAAGTTAAAATTTAAAATATAAATTTTACCTCAAAGAAAACATAAATGTTTAAGGTAAAGCTGACTTACTCCTTCCTGATCTGTGTAGGTACAATGTGGTTTGTTACGTTATGAGTTTATTATGAACTATCCATAATTTTAAAGTATTAAAACATAACTTAATTAAACTAAATTTATCAAATGTCGAATGGTAATGGCATTTCATTCGTGCAAACGTGGGTGCCATTGCAAGTGAGGCTTGAGCTTAAAATTTGTGCGGGGAAAATAATATATCATTCTTTTTTTCGAGGAAGTATACATTATACATTACACACACATTTTTTTTCCTTCTGTCGTTATAAATTTTTAATGACATATGACTAGATTTTGGTAATTATTTATTATTTCAGGCTTTCTGATGGGAGAAAACAAACAGCGTGAGTTTATTTATTATTATTTTCACCTGTTACACGTAATTTACTTTCATAAATGTATATATAATGCATCAAAAAATAAATACATGTATATACCAAATAAGTCCTTCTTCATCAATATGTTTATTCCTAAGAGGTACTTTTGTAATTATTGGTTATGAAAATATTGGGGGGAGGGGGGAGTGAAACTTGGAATGTAACGAGAATCCTTTATTGTTAGATTAATTGTTATTAACTTTTATTTTGAAAGCAGATTGCAATAGGAAATATGCGAAGATAGAACAGAAAATCAAAATGTCGCAGTACATTTTTAAAGCCTCAACTTTCATCAAAGCAAACTTATGGAATATAATATTTCGTATACCGAACAAACCTGTTACAATACCACAGCGAGAGGCAGACGTATACCGAACAAACCTGTTACAATACCACAGCGAGAGGCAGACGTATACCGAACAAACCTGTTACAATACCACAGCGAGAGGCAGACGTATACCGAACAAACCTGTTACAATACCACAGCGAGAGGCAGACGTATACCGAACAAACCTGTTACAATACCACAGCGAGAGGCAGACGTATACCGAACAAACCTGTTACAATACCACAGCGAGAGGCAGACGTATACCGAACAAACCTGTTACAATACCACAGCGAGAGGCAGACGTATACCGAACAAACCTGTTACAATACCACAGCGAGAGGCAGACGTATACCGAACAAACCTGTTACAATACTACAGCGAGAGGCAGACGTATACTGAACAAACCTGTTACGATACCACAGTGAGAGGCAGACGGAATGTTGCTCTCTACTTTGTCGTTTTCAAAGTCCCCAAAGGAAGCATTTCTCGAGTCTATTTCGTCAAACCACTGCCACCCGTCGGAGCCGTTTGCTAAAAGCATGCGCGTTAAAATCACATTTTAACTTCTTAAACGGTAAACCACACAAAGCGATAAACTTATTTGTTAAATTTTCTGCTAATAATAAATACGCACACACAGTTGCCATGGTTGCCCAAAACGCCAACGAAAACAGTTATAACAATCGACGTACAAAACAGGTCAATCATACGATTTTAAGATACCAAGACAGAAATTCATGACATCATATTATTAAAGGAGCGAATTTTACCTTTATTATCAACACAATTGCACCGAATGTAAGTCTTGTTATGATATAAATAAATTACCCGCAAATCCCAGCCAAATGGATGTATTGAAGGAGAAGAACTGCTCTGCTTTTTGGACAATGTACTGCATATCAGATCTGGAAATGTATGTTCATATCAAACAACAAACAGTTTTGAAATGTTCCATACAGCAATATATGCATTTCACTATAAGAAAATAAGTCGCCGTTTATTATTCAACAATCGATTTTCTACTATTGGTTTTGTCAACCATGTCGGCGCCACTGGTGCTAAGAAATAAGAAATAAAAAGGAAATATGTCAATAAACACCAACGCGAAACAATATATGAGTATTTGAACTTATTATTTGGAATTTTAATATTGTTTTAAACAACTCACGATTTAATTCGCAGTAACTGCGTGTCTCTGAGGTTACAGAAGCTTCTTGCCTCCCACCATGTCAGCGCCTGATCGTCCACAACCTTGACGCACCATTGCAGAAACCGGATGTAATCGGCCGGACAGTCCCCTGAGGAGAGTTAAATATCAGAATATATGTCTGAACTTATCTATGTATTATAATAGATCGTGCTTAATTCTACTGTATGCTGAGGTTTCCCTCAGTATAAAACGTATAATCAAAAATGTCACAATCAATAAGAAATAATACAGCCTCTTAAAAAACACGTTACCGTTCTTGTTGTTAAGCAGTAACTGATAAGTATTCCTGTTACAGTTCAATACCCTTTATTCGACAACATTCATAATACATATACATTCAAATAAACAATCAATGAACAGTTTCTAAATTTAAAAGCATATCCTGTGACAATAATGCATGCAAATGCGATAACAATTATTATTAACGGTACACAACATTTATTAAACAATAGTAATTCTGTCGTACCTGACAATACAATCCATGGTAACAGTTACGTTATTTTTATTAATGATATTGTACATTTTGTTATGATACTAAGACCCAGATATGTACTCTGGTAGGGCCTCTGTTGATAGGTCTCACACTAATCACGGAATTAGACTGCTTAATTTCTGTAAATCATCGAAGTATCGTGTTGAGAGAACATGTGATACGAGTCAGTTGGAATACTTTCCTCATAACGGTTTATCTTCAATTGATAATTTGGTTGCCATGAACGAAATATCGAAGAATTTGTAGGACGCGTTTTTAATGAATTCAGTGACCAAACAACGTTTTCGTTTACATTTTCAGGGAGCAGGATCACTTGACTGTGTTGGGTTCCCAATTAAACGTTAATACTTTCGGACGCCCCATTTGGATTCAGGAAAGGGCGCTCACTAACTGACGCTATATACATCCTTGTTTCAAAAATATGTGAAAGAAAATAACAGACTTTAAGTTTTATACGTTGACATGATGAAATGTTTTGGTACTGTTTATCGAAATGAATTAATGCTGAAAATATACAAAGCCGGCATATAAGGAAAACTGCTGAGAATAATAACAAATATGTATGAACATGTAAAGTCGTGTGTTAAGCAGTGTACATCATACTCAGATTATTTTAACTATGCTGTAGTTTTAAAACAAGGTGAAGTTATCTCCCCTTTGTTGTCTAAGTATTGAAGACATTGTATTGATATTGTTGCTATTCAACAATTATCGGGAAATCGTCCGGGGAAGTGCAGAAACACAGATCTTGTATCAAATTACTGTATATTGCTGGTGATTAAAGATAAAAAGTGATATCACTAAAATATTGGTGTTTCGCAAACGGGGCAGATTATTTAAATCCGAAACTTGGACATTTAAAATTTCAGCAAATATAAGTATCACATGATTTTACTTATTTGGGAAACGTTTATAATTATACTGGAAATGTTCAGTTAATTCAAGAATATTTATGTGGAAAAGCACTTAAAGCTATGAATATTTTAAAAAATGCAAAAAGTTTGACTTGGAATAAAAAAACAAAATTTAAGCTATTCTATGCTTTTGTTGGGTCTATACTGAATTATGCATGTGCGATATGTGGTAAAACAAAATCAATGGAATTGGAAAGGGTACACTTAAAGTTCTGTAAACGATTGTTTAAAATACGTGTTTAATCGTCCAAGCTCTGTCGATGTTAAAATATATACATGTATTCCACATTTTAAAACTGTTTTAATTGATACCTATAAATAAAAGTGGTTTCGATGCGTTGAGAATAGCTCTATTTTAGATATGTACCATGTGGTTAAGCCTACGTTTGTTAACGAAAACTATATAGATGTATTACCTAAATCAATAAGACAATACGACACAAACCTCCGAACTCCGAGTCTGCCACAAAGAAGATGTGGTGGTCAAAATATGTCTCTGTTATAACTAATGAGATGTTGAAGATGAGTTTCATTTTGTTTGTAAATGTCCTTTACACGTTAATATTAGAAGACCTTATTTCAAGGAATGTTAAAACATTAGGCCTTCTGTCTATAAATTCCACTAATTGCTGAACACAACGAATGAATTTTAAATGATTAATAAAGCCAAATATGTACAAGAAGCTCTGATGTTATTAAATAATATTCTTATGTTGTTACTTAATTTCAAATAGTAATACTCCATATATAACAATTATTTTACCTAGCCTTTTCGTAAACGATGCTGCTAATGTTTATTGTACATGTATTACTATGTTTATCTCTGGAACATAATTGTATGTGAAATATCCAGTGTTTAGACGATCTACACTGTGTAAGTCTGAATAAATATTTGTCTTGTTATAATTATTTTAAGGTAGTATTATTATTCTTTAATAGTGTGTATTTATCAACTTATGAACCTGTATATAGATCAATATTAAACCGATGGAGCTTTATAGTCATTTTTCTATCAATGGTGCAAGAAATGTCATACTCCTTTTGATAATAACAATTCATGTCGCAGATTCCGTCCGTACTACCAAAGGTACTATGTTTCACCGTATCACACTGTCCGTCCGTGCTACCAAAGCTGCTTTTTTTCACCGTGTCATACTGTCCGTCAGTACTATTGCAGAATGTCCCTCTGTACGTCCGTACTACCAAAACTACAATGTTTCACAATGTCACATAGTCCGTCCGTTCAACCAAAGCTATTATGTTTCACCGTGTCAGACTGTCAGTTCGTACTACCAAAGCTACTTTGTTTCACCGTGCCACTCTGTCCGTCCGTACTACCAAAGCTACTATGTTTCCCCGTGTCACACTGTCTATCAAAATTACCAAAGCTACTTTGTTTCACCGTGTCACAATGTCCGTCCGCGTACTACTAAAGCTGCTTTGTTATCCCCCGCCATAGGCGGAGGGATATTGTTTTGGCGTTGTCCGTCCGTCTTTCCGTCCGTCTTTCCGTCCGTCCGGCATTTTTGTGTCTGGAGCCATATCTTGGAAGTGCTTCGGCGGATTTCATTGAAACTTGGTATGAGTATATATATGGATAAGAGAATGATGCACGCCCAATGGCTTTGTACACTATCTGTTAATAACGAAGTTATGGCCCTTTGTATCTTGAAAAAATGTTGTTTTTTTGTGTCCGGAGCCATATCTTGGAAGTGCTTTGGCGGATTTCATTGAAACTTGGTATGAGTATATAAATATATGGACAAGAGGATGATGCACCCAAATGGCATTGTACGCCATCGGATAATAACGGAGTATTGGCCCTTTGTATCATGAAAAAATGCTTTGTTTGTTTGTGTGTCCGGAGCCATATCTTGAAAGTGCTTTGACGGATTTCATTGAAACTAGGTAGGAGTATATATATATATATATGGATAAGAGGATGATACACATTGGCGTTGTCCATCCGTCCAGACAACTATTTGTGTCCAGAAGTATATTGGCGGGGGATATCAATTCAACGAATTTGCTTGTTTCACCGTGTCACACTGTCTGTCCGTACTACTAAAGCTACTTTGTTTCACCGAGCCACACTATCCGTCCGTACTACCAAAGCTACTTTGTTTCACCGAGCCACACTATCCGTCCGTACTACCAAAGCTACTTTGTTTCACAATGTCACGCTGTCCGTCCGTACTACCAAAGCTACTTTGTTTAATCGTGCAACACTGTCAGTCCGTAATACGTGTTTAATCGTCCAAGCTCTGTCGATGTTAAAATATATACATGTCAGTCCGTAATACAAAAACTACTTTGTTTCCCTATGTTACACTGCCCGTTCGTACTACCAAAGCTTCTTTGGTTTCCCATGGCACACTGTCCGTCCGTACCAGCAAAGTTACTTTGTTTTACCGTGTCATACTGTACGTCCGTACTGTCAAAAGCTACTTTGTTTCAGAATGTCCCTCAATCCGTCCGTAATAACAAAACTACAATGTTTCACAATGTCACACAGTCCGTCCGTACTACCAAAGCTATAATGTTTCATCGTGTCATATTGTCCGACCGTACTACCAAAGCTACTTTGTTTCACAGTGCCACTCTGTCCGTCCGTACTACCAAAGCTACTTTGTTTCACCGTGCCACACTGTCCATCCGTACTACCAAAGAAACTTTGTGTCACCGTGTCACACTGTCCATCCGTGCTAACAAAGCAACTGTGTTTCCCAGTGTCACAGAGTCCGCCCATACTACCAAAGCTGCTTTGTTTCACCGTGTCACACAGTCTGTTCCCTTCTACCCAAGCTACGTTGTTTCCCAGTGTCACACTTTCCGTCCGTACTACCAAAGCTACCATGTTTCATCGTCTCAAAATGTCCCTCCCTTCTACCAAAGCTGCTTTGTTTGCCCATGTCACACTGTCTGTCCGTACTACCAAGGGTACTTTGTTTTCCCATGTCACACTGTCTGTCGGTACTTCCAAAGCAACTTTTTACACCGTGCCACTGCCACTGCCGTCCGTACTACCAAAGCTAGTAGATTTCACCGTGTCACAATGTCCGTCCGTTCATCCAAAACTACTTTGTTTTACCGTTTCACACTGTCCGCCCATGATTCAAAGCTACTATGTTTCACTTTGTCCCACTGTCCGTCCGTCCTGCAAAAAAAGCTTCTATGTTTTACCGTGTCACACTGTCCGTCCATATTACCAAAGCTGATTTGGTTCACCGTGTCACACTAGCCGTCCGTTCTAACAAAGCTACTTGATTATACCGTGTCACACAGTCTGTCATTACTTCCAAACTAATTTGTTTCACCGTTTCACTCTGTCCGTTCGTACTTCCAAAGCTACTAAGTTTCACCGTGTCACACTGTCCGTTCGTACTACCAAAGCTACTATGTTTCATCGTGTCACTTAGTCCGTCTGTACTACAAAAGCTACTTTGTTTCACCGTGTCACTTTGCCCGTCCGTTCTACCAAAGCTGCTTTGTTTCAACATGTCAAACAGTCCGTCCTTACTACCAAAGCTGCTTTGTTTCACCGTGTCACTCTATCCGTCCGTACTACACAAGCTTTGTTTCACCGTGTCACACTAATCGTCGGAACTACCAAAGCTATTATGTTTCAACGTGTCACACTGTCCGTCCGTACTACCAAAGCTACTTTGTTTCACCGTGTAACACTGTTTGTCTGTACTACTAAAGCTGCTTTGCTTCACCGTGTCACACTGTCCGTCCGTAATACCAAAGCGGCTTTGTTTTACCGTGTCACATTTTCCATCCGTACTACGAAAGCAACTTGGTTTTACCGTGCCACACTGTCCGTCCGTACTACCAAAGCAATATTGTTTCACCGTGTCACACTGTCTGTCTGTTCTACCAAAGCTGCTTTATTTTACCGTGTTACACAGTCCGTTCATACTACAAAAGCTGCTTCGTTTCACCGTGTCACACTGTCCGTCCGTACTACCAAAGCTACTTTGTTTCACCGTGTCACACTGTCCATCCATACTACCAAAGCTTCAATGTTTTAACATGTCACACTAGTCCAGTCGATTTGTGCAGATTTTCACCAGAATTGTTCAAGTTGTGATAAAAGAATGAAAATTTGCAGAATACTAGCTTAGAGCATACTGAACAAAATCAGATATGGACCCACTCTCAAAAATTTGCATATAGGGGTATGGCGGCCATTTTAAAATGGCGGCCGTCAAATTTCCAAAAAATACATTTAAAAATTCAACAAAATAGTATTAATGTATCAACTGACCTGAAATATTGTATTTACCAAGCAAATGACCGTGTCAATGTTATAAAAACCAAATTAAAAATAAATAAGATCTAATGTTTTAAAAAACCAAATTAAAAAATAAATATGATCAAATTAAATGACGGCCATCTTGAAATATGAAATTCTAGCCACATTTGTCAAAATTATTGAAAAATATTATATTATACCGTCTTGAACATTTGTTACGATCTATTTGAAACATTCACGGTAAGCATAATAACAATAGCAAGTGGTTGATATAATTTGAATAGTTTTTGAAACAAATTCAGGTTAATTAAGAGTTCACTATCAACTCTTACAACACAGATCACATGTGCATGATCAAATAAACGTTTATTGTCAAGTGCAAAGTAAAAGTTAATGTTTTCATTCCCTATCACATTGCCCTCCGCATTTACACAGAGCTGTGCAGCTCAAAGCTGCTTTAACACTCTTGCAACGTCCTCGCCAGCTATTTTCACTTTTGCATCCACATCTGGTGAGTTCTGCACAAGACTCGGACGCTTGATGTAAGGTTGTCCAGAAAGGTTCCCACATTCTATCTTTGCTGTGCTTCCAACCCCAGGAGCTATGTGGTTGGGACTTGTGTTGTTTGATCAGTGACTGTCCCCAGCAAAATCCTGCCTGGTAAGCAGCTTTCTTGATGTGTTGATGTAACGCAGCAGAGCTTGGTGGGATATTGTCGATTGCACGCCCTTTTCGAGTAAAAAGATATTTTCTTGCCTCATTTACGTTTATGCACTCACTGCTCCTATCATACAACAATGCCACAAAACGTTCAATGTTTGAAGTACATTCATTGATACTATCGATATCTGGCTTATCACTCAGTGTTTCGAAATCTGTAGTTACTCCATCAAAAGACGGACCATGTTTCCCATGCAGTCTTTTTTCCACAATTAGAAAAGAATGACACTTGGTCACAGCCTCTAAAGGCATGGAAGAGTATCCTTGCTTGGACAATTGCACACAACTTCCATTCTTAGTGTCGAAACCACTATCTTGTCATCGGTTGCGTTAATTGTCGATAACTGTTCTGCTAGATAGGTAAATAACTCCGTCGTATTGTCATCAATAAGAAGAAATGATTACCAGTTTCATGGAATGGCTGAATCTGCCTGAACACGTCTTCTTATTTCTTTTCCACGCTTGCCACGGGTTGAAGCTTTCAAACTGCGCTATTCATCCCATACAACATCAACTCTGCTACACGTCTTCAATTGGTTATCAATATAAGGTAGAAAAACGTTTCTGGCATAATCTTGGAACGTCTTGCAGATATTGGCTTCAGCATATTGACAATTACAGGTCCGTCTAAGATCAGAGTTTCTATCTCGGGACTTTCAGATTCTGGTGTGATGATCTTCTCTAGAGGCACTAACAAATCTGACTTTGAACCGAGTCTCAACTGTCCGAACTGTGAAAGAGAAGGTGGATAAGCTTGATTCTTATGACGAAAGAATTCGTCAAGATTACCGTCACGAGCTTGACAGAAGACATACAACTGAGGAAATAACGAACAATTTTGTTTCAGTGAACTAATTTGCTGTTTATTCTTTGCGACAACCTTGGATTCTTGACGACTGAATAGATGTAATTTGTTTTGTTTTATGGGATCAGAAAGTGGTTTAGTGATTCTTCCCAATCTGTTCAATATTTCGTATTGTACTTGCAACCTTTGGATCAGCAATGTCACGCGCGCCTATGACTAAAAGATCCTCACATTCTTCCAAGAATGGATTACCCGTTTTCTCAAAAGTATTTGTCATCGCTTGGACTTTTGTAACAAATGTTCTGTTTACTTTCTACTTGCTCATGGTGTTTTATGTCCGGCCCTTTAGTTTGTTCTTGCTTGATACGTTCTTATGAAAACTGAAACTCATTAACCACACGAGCAATTTCTGGACCACATACCATCTATCGTAGAAGATAAGATGCATTTTCTGTAAGCCCAATAACTCCACCTTCTCCCTTCGCTAAATTGTTGTTTTGCTCATGAGCATGGTCGATAGTTATAACAGAAAATGCGTGGTGAGTTTTTTTGTACAACAAAATGACCCTTCTTGAATTCTGTCGCTATACTTGGTGCTACGCTGTTCAATTCTATCATATCTCTCACATGAATAGGGAGCCAACGAGCGCAATTTGAATGGTCAAATGCGAAGAACCAGGGAATTAACATGGTTTAAGATTCATTATACAGCTCAAAATTTCTTTCTCGTAGATACCTGACAAAGATAATAACTATCAGATCAAACTTAAATGTAAGTGACCAGAATTTGAACAGTGGACTTTCCATTTCTCTTCTTTCTTTCCACTCCTCAAAACTGATACTATTGACCCCTATATCGTCGACACTGTCTAAGAAGTGAGTATAGGACTTATGCATCAAAATATGTAAAGAGCAAACAGTTATCTGGTGCGCATGTCGGGTTCTAGTTACATGTGATGACTTAAGAATTGAGACTGCTGTACCGGCAGATGCAGCATTAGACTGACTTAACGCATTCACCCAGCCACTATCCTGTAGCCAATTCCCAATATTATCAAAGCAGCAATCTCTATGTGAAGACCACAAAACATCACTGCAATAAGATTCTCTCTCTTTCCGTATCTCTCAGGCCAAATCCATTGAATGTTTTTGGCTAGCGCATAAAGTGGCTGATCACATGCCATAACAGGTATTTGATCTGGATTAAGAAAATTGACACACTCTTTGATAATGGCCATTGAGTGCCGAATCATTGCAGCAGAATTCGCCTCTTCCTGTCCTGGCGTACAAGATTGAGCCACCTCTAAATTAGCAAGAGTAAGCCCAATTAAGTTTACATATAAGCATGAATATGTTCAGATAGAAAATCTTAAGTTTGATGCTAGATCCAGAGTTGCATTATCAAAGCAATTGTAAGTGCTACATAGATATAAATGTATGTTTGTATTCGTGTGCGAAATGGCTATTAAGCAAATATGTGAAGTCATATGCGCTAATGTTATTTTTATACTACATGCTTTTGTATATTTTATAAGCTCTACTAATAAGATATACCTATACTCTAAGCCTTGTGCATCACTGAAATGGTCTGAATGGATCATCAATGTTCCTTTCAAAAGTGGTACAGCAGCTGGCTCTTTCGGGAGAATGACAGGTGGTACTATTGAGTATGTTTTTGGTAGCGGTTTTATATTGTGTCTTTTCAGGTTTTTATTGATAAAGATCCCTTCTCTATTAGTACTTAGGTTATCAACTTCTGGGTGTTGAAATAGAGAAATCGCTGTTCCATGCAATGGTCCTTTAGCTGTAGTGGAGCTTGGATTGTGGTCAATATTATCAACTGCTCCGGTTGTAAAAATATTGCCATGAAGTTTTGCTGGACAAACAACATCATCATTTTGAAATCTGTCACAAATAAAATTTCCCATAGCTTTCGATATATTCATCAATCTGTCAGATGATATGCTGAGTCCTAAACTGAAAAGTTTATCAACAAGATCCTTTTTCTTGTTTCTGCGTGGATAACCATTTCTAAGTATATTGGCAATCGATGCTCTCTATCTGAAGAATGGTAAATTGCATCTGCCTCTTTTCGAGGACTTATTGCACAGTTGAACTGTACTTGCTGAGAAATTGTTAGTTTTTATTGCGATTCGACAACAGAACTAGAATAAGACTCAATGCTGGGTCCTCCTAATATTAATAAAAAAATAATAAAAAAGATGAATTTCCTTTTTTGGCAAATTCGAAATATATAATTTTCAAATGGCCGCTATTTAAGATGGCCATTGTATTTTTGCAAATTGAGGAAGTTGTTGATTGGGAATATTATAAGAGATTTGTAAACCAAATTCTATTGAAATATATGAAAAAATATATTTGTTATGATTTTTTGAAGATTTTATGAACAAATTATGGCCGCAATTTTAAAATGGCTGCCAAAATCCGCCATTTTGATTTTTTCAGATGGGTCCATATCCGTAATTAATTTTTATAACATTAACTCCATTTCTGCAAAGTTTCATGCTTTTATCATTTTCTGCACAATTTTCACACAAATCGACTGGACTACACTGTCCGTCCGTACTACCAAAGCTGCTTTGTTTCAACATGTCACACTGTCCGTCCGCACTACCAAAGCTGCTTTGTTTCAACATCTCACACTGTCCGTCCGTACTACCAAAGCTGCTTTGTTTCAACATGTCACACTGTCCGTCCGTACTACCAAAGCTACTTTGTTTCACTATGTCACACTGTCCGTCCGTACTACCAAAGCTACGTCACACTGTCCGTCCGTACGACCAAAGCTTCTTTGTTTCACCATGTCAAACTGTCCATCCGTACTACCAAAGCTTCTTTGTTTCACCGTGTCACACTGTCCGTCCGTACTACCAAAGCTTCTTTGTTTCAACATGTCACACTGTCCGTCCGTACTACCAAATCTGCTTTGTTTCAACATCTCACACTGTCCGACCGTACTACCAAAGCTACTTTGTTTCACCATGTCATACTATCCGTCCGTACTACCAAAGCTGCTTTTTTTCAACAGGTCATACTGACGTCCGTTTTACCAAAACTACTTTGTTTCCCCTTGTCACACTGTACATCCGTACTACCAATGCTGCTTTGTTTCATCATGTCACACTGTCCATCCGTACTACCAAAGCTACTTTGTTTCAACATGTCACACTTTCCGTCCGTACTACCAAAGCTACTTTTTCCCCGTGTCACACTGTCCGTTTGTAGTACCAAAGCTACTTTGTTTCACCATGTCACACCGTCCGTCCGTACTACCAAAGCTACTTTGTTTCACAGTGTCACACTGCCCGTCCGTACTACAAAATCTTTTTCGTTTCACCGTGTCACTCTGTCCATCCAGACTACCAAAACTCCTTGGTTAACCCGTGTCCCAATGTTCGTTCGTACTACCAAAGCTTCTATGTTTTACCGTGTCACACTGGCTGTCTGTTCTACCAAAGCTACTTTGTTTCACCGTGTCACACTGTCCGTCCGTACTACCAAAGCTATTATGTTTCAACATGTCACACTGTCCGTCCTTACTATCAAAGCTACTTTGTTTCACAGTGTAACACTGTCCGGCCTTACAACCAGAGCTACTGTGTATCCCCGTGTCCCACTGTTCGTTTGTAGTTCCAAAGTTTCTATGTTTCACCGTGTCACACTGTCCGTCCGTACTACCAAATCTACTTTTTTTCTCCGTGTCACATTGTCCGTCCGTTTTTTTCATCGTGTCACACTGTTCGTCCGAACTACCAAAGCTACTTTCACCATGTCACACTGTCCATCGTTCTCCCAAAGCTACTTTGTTTCACCATGTCACACTGTCCGTCCTTACTACCAAAGCTACGTTGTTTAACCATGTCACACTGTCCGTCCGTACTACCAAAGCTACTTTGCTGCACCATGTCACACTGTCCTTCCATACTACCAAAGCTATTTTGTTTCACTCACCGATGGGCTTGCGACACACGGCTGTATTCAGACTGTCGCATGACACTGGGCTCCAATTTCTGTTATCATCGATACTTGCGTTGACCACGGCACACAGTTTCTTTTCATCTATCAATCTAAGCAACAGGAACGTGAAAAAAATATTTAAACACTTTCATTTTTAAAATAATAAACAATTATTATTAAATCACATACAGGAAATAGCAATACGTTTGACATCACATATAAGAACACAAAGTATTTAAGGGGTTACTGTTTTAAGAATTGTAATATTATCGTCTCTTATATATTTTAAAAATAAGAGCATAATCAACTTGCGTCTGCGTTTCCGGCGTTTCAGCTAACCACCATTGTGGCGTCACATCGACGTCACTTCCGGGAAATCTCCAAGACGGGGTGCCCTGCGTCAGACAAAAATGTGTCTCAACCATTTAAAAATATGTCTTTTCCATAATCGTATGCTGTTTTTTGCAATTTTATCAAATATAAAGTAAGGATATTCTAACAACATTTAATCAAATCAGTTGGGAACAAATTGTGTACGCTACACATGGCAACCATAAAAATTGCGCCAATTGAGCGCCAATGGATACATGTCACGCGCGTATCGACCATGCCCAAGGTATAGAGCATATAGGGTAACCAGAAAGTAGAGGCCGGTGCGTATCGACCACGTAACATACCGAGGTATAGAGCATATAGGGTAACCAGAAAGAAGAGGCCGGCGCGTGCGACCACGTGACATACCGAGGTATAGAGCATATAGGGTAACCAGAAAGTAGAGGCCGGTGCGTGGCTTGTCAGGTGGGCCGTCAGAGCAACGAGCACATCTCGGCTCTCAGTGCGCGCCAAAATGGACTCTTCCTTCAGACATGCAGCCCTTGAACAATACGCAATATTAATAGCATCATCTGATTTTTATTTAGTTCGTAATAATGCAAATATTGTTCATCTGATTTACAGTTTACGCTTAAAGCACTTAAATATGTAAATGCTATTTATATAGAAGAGCTTCTACTATCAATTCTAGTACCGCTGATGTGTGTCAGGTTTTGTTTCTTAAGCAAAGTCCTGAACTGTGTATGTTTAATGTAAGGCTGATGACTGAAGATCCGTATATATAACTGATTTGCTTAGTCTCCGCTTTTGTATTTCGCTGGTATGAAGTATGAATCTAACGTAAATATCTTTAAAAGAGCTAAAACGGAAATGCATGTTCCTTAATCACATGCATACCACACTATTAACATTGTATAATGTAGACCTTTAGTCTGTAACTACAGATGAGCCGTGATCTGAGAAAACGGGGCCTAATGCATGTGCATAAAGTGTCGTCCCAGATAAGCCTTTGCAGTCCGCATGTGCATAAAGTGTCGTCCCAGATAAGCCTTTGCAGTCCGCACAGGCCAAAAAGGGACGACACTTTCCGCTTTTAAACTATTTTGTGTTAAAAGGAAGACTCTTTTTAGCGAACATTAATTTAACGCGGAAGGTGTCATCCCAGATTAGCTTGTGCGGACTGCACATGCTTATCTGATACAACACTTTACGCACGTGCTTAAGGTCCAGTTTTCCCAGAACCAGGCTCGTATGTAGTGTTTTATTGCTATAACGCTTGAACATAAAACTCGTCTAAGCTTTACTCAGCGTCCGCGTAGCTGTCTACGCCGTCCAGTATCTTGAAGCAGGCGGTGTCGGCGCCGGCAACAGTCAGGTCAAACCAGCCGTGAACTACATCGCAGAGCAGAGGTGATTCTGAAACAAAATGTGTAATTCTGCAATTAACACATAACAAAAATGAAGCAAACCGATTTCAATAAAAAATATATACCTGTATTCCATATGAACACAAATAATCAAGCACTCCAGTATAAATAAATACATAATATACCTTATTCCATATAAACACAAATAATCAAGCATTCCAGTATAAATATATACATACTTTACCGTATTCCATATAAACACAAAAAATCAAGCACTCCAATATTAATACATAAATAATATACCCTTATTCCATATAAACACAAATAATCTAGCACTACAGTATCAATAAATAAATACCGGAAATACTCATGTTTAATTAATTGCCTTACATTTAATATAACGTAGAATAGTTTATTTCACGTCGAGACCCAACGAACAAACAATTTGATGTTGCTCAACTTAACGACATTATATTAAATACACACAATGTATTCATTCTGTTTAATTTTATGAAGTTCATGTAATGTCTTAGTCCAGATTTTATTTAATTTGTAAGTTTAAGCATTTAAAGGTTTGCTTACACATGTACATTTTTATTTTATTGTCGTTAAACATATAATAACTTAAGAATTGCAACGGTCCAAGTCCGTACCAATTTGAAACCCGAATTTAAAATATAATATTGTACTTTTTTTGCCCCATAGTTTATAAGTTGGTTCGTTAAAGGGGCCTTTTCACAGATTTTCGCATATTTTGAAATTTGTCATTAAATGCTTCATATTGATAAATGTAAACATTGCATATAAAATTATCCAGTAAAAAAATCAAGAATACAATTTAAAAATAAAAGAAAGAAGGTAACCCTCAGCACGGCTCGAACCACTAACCCCTGGAATCCTGGAGTAAAAAGTTTACGATTCAGACCACTCGGCAATCCTTCCGTTTCACGACAACAACAGAACTCTCTAAATTATTAATTCGTTTCGCGTTGCAACGCTTTATAAATTTCGTGTTTTTAAATCGTTAAAATATGAATTTAATGGTTATTTTAGAGCATGGTCAATGTTAAGTATTACTGTTTATTCACAAATATCATAACTCAAACGAAAATTTGCGAATCTGAGACAACTTTTTTCAATTTTGTCAATTTACCCAAACGTGAAAAGGCCCTTTTATGTGAAATGATAATTAAAATATAATGAAAAAAGATAATCTTTCATTTGTCTGGGTAAAATTACATGTTTAAAGAGGTAAAATACCTTAAATAATTCTAAAAACAATAACCAACCAGTTAAAAAGTACCTAAGACGTGTATATATTTAAAATATAAGTTAAATTGCGTGAGCTATGTCTAAGGCCAGTGCTGGTGATCTACAATCGAAACGCTCTCGCGTCCGTTTCCTGGGCCTAGAACCAGTACTTGGTATGAGGAAGATCTAAAGAACGCTCCCACAGTGGGATCGAACCCGTGATATCCCGGTCGCTAGGCGAACACCACATCCATAACGCCACGGCGACCTTTTTAGAGTCATAGCGTCACGCTTCAAGTTAGATATCAATAAATGAGAATCTATTTCAAGTGACTTTCTAAGGTATGATTAAATGAAACCAAAACGACTATCAACTACATCTCGCTGTCATTCAAAATGTATTTAGAGAAATAACATCATAACGTTCATGCATTCAGTTTAATAATTTTTACAAAACTCGTGAAGTGCACACGTGAAGCCCCTTCCAAAACAACAATTGCAACACATCATTTACTGGTATTATTTCGATTAAATAGTATTAGCGTTTTTTCGACTAAAACCTGATTGTGGTATACACTTTGAGACTTTTCTAACGCATCACTTAATCATATCAATATAGCTCCCTTATTTTTGAATGGCTTGTGTTGACATTTGGACCAAGAATAATTCAACACATATCTGATAATTACTGAACATTTAATTAAATTGAAAAACAACAAAATATAAAACTTAACAAATTAAAAGCGTCACTTCAAAAGTCAAATTCGCAAACTCGTACAACGTTAAATAATAACAATGTGAAAAGTAAAACGCATAAACTTAGACGTCTTAAATAACTTACCGGCTTGCAACATGCCGAGTAAGTCGTTTCGCTCCTGAATATTCATACGAGCCATATTATTTTTCTTTAATTAATGTTATGTTTTTCTTGTGTAAAATTTTACCTAGAATTATGAAATTGAAATTAAATTGGAATAACACATATGTCGCCTTTACTACACTTGGTGATTTTTCTAACGCAACTTTTAAAACTTACATATCTCAGTAATGAGTAAATATTTTTATTTAAAATTGCACATGTGATTATTTGACTACAATATGTGCAAGCTAACGATAAAATCATTCATCCGTGACGATCGGACGCTTTAGCAAGTGGGAAAGGTAGCCTGTAAAATGCTAAGTGCGCGATTGCGATCCTGAATATTCATACGAGCTTTATTGTTTTGTAAATTAATTTTATGTTTTACTTGTGTAAGAACCCACCTAAAATAATTAAATTGAAATAAAACTAGAATTAAATGGCGTTTTAACATTTCTACGTGCAAACATATGGAACCACACCTACCTCAGGTGCTAAAGCGTCCAATCGTCACGGATGAATGATTTTATCGTGAGCTTGCATAGAATGTAGTCAAATGATCGTATGTACAATTTTAAATCAATATCTTTACTGAGATATTCAAGTTTGAAACGTGGTGCGTTAGAAAAGTCCTCAAGTGTACAAAATGAATTGTAGAATATCCATGCTTAAAACTGATTGATTCGCTTTGAGTTGTGAGTGCGTTCTTCTTTAGTGCGATGTTAAGTTTCCCTGTGTGCATAAGGGGTTTTTAGCACACAATTAAATATGACATAATTTAAATGAAGTCCAGTACAACAGCATTTGTAAACCCTAATTATTACACGAGTCTCTTTATGTATGGAAAATCAAGCAGAAATAGGTCAAAGTACTGGATATATAATTAAACAAACGGATGCCACATACACGAAAAATGATTAAACCTACCGTCATTGAACCGGTCAACTTAAGGCGTTTGATGTGTAACGGTCATTGAAACGGTCAGCGTAAGGCATTTGATGTGTAACGGTCATTGAAACGGTCAACGTAAGGCATTTGATAAGTAACGGTCATTGAAACGGTCAGCGTAAGGCATTTGATGGGTTTAACCGGTTTTAAAGAGCTCCGACCCTCACAATTGACCCGGAGCTACAAACAAAATAGTTAAATGCAAATAAACAAAATACTCCTGTAGCATCTCAATGCAACTCTAAACACTATTGAAATTACAATTTTAAAATTTATAAAAATAATTTTGACACCCTACCTTTAGGCCTCTCACATATGGACTGTAGCGGGATGCGACAGTCCTTGTCGTTGAGAAGATTGTCCCAAATCTCGCCGCAGTCTTCTGAGTCACGGAAATTGTTCGGCTCCCCGGATCCCCACAATCTGCTCACGAAAATATGATGCCAATGTTAACAAATTGTTCCAGTGTACGCTTTGAGCGATTTAAATTCTGTCATTAATATTGAAATACAAATATTCTGAACAAACGTTATGCAGGTTATTGATTTATTGAACAAATGTGTATCAATTACAAATTAAGTGCGGAATATTTCTTTTAGAAACAAAAACAAAACCGCTTAAAGGTATAAAACACAATAGGGGTGCATGGGCGGTAACATATTTTACATGAACGCGTGGTTTAGAACTACCAAACGTGTTGTTTATATAATCAATACATGTGTTGTCATTGAAATACTTTCCGAACGTGTTATCGTGATGCTTTACAACGCTTACATGTTATTGTTGGATTCGTTCCTGAATGAGCCGTCAATCCATTGCCATAGGCTTTCGTTCTCCTGATTTCTCCGAAGTCCGATCCACCATTCGTAACTGGGCGGATACTTGCTCACCTCTTCTATGATCCATTTCTGAAAGCAATTAAAAACATGTTTGTATTTTGTCATCATCATCATCAACAAACAATGGCTATGAATGTGCGTAATAATTGCTGCCAAATAACATGCCTTTTTTTCTCAATAAAGTGATTATTTTAGCATTTTACCTTCAAGGATGACACCGCCACTGAATGTAGCCATCATTTGATCTCGAGTGTTGTTCGGTCTCACAAAGATAATTAGTGATGCCAAGTAATTAAGTCAAGCATACATTTGTGATATTATCAAGAATTGTTCTCATTAAAAAACGAGAGCGCCAATGGCGTTAAAAGCATAGGTGCAAGATACAGGGAAGTTGCTGCTTAAGTAAATAGACGCTACCCTATTCGTCTTCGTCAAGAATTTGTCGTAAAAATTGTGGTAAGCGTTAGATGCAGATGTGCACAACAGATTAAGTTCTGAATACAGATTTCTGAATGCAGATTTTTATAGAAACTCCTCACAGCAGTTACTTCCCTTGCTTCGCCCGGTCAGTAACTTCTAGTATAAGGGAGACCACTGCGTAGGAGATTGAGATTTATAGTGCAGATAGAATTGTTTTACGAACAAAATTTGTTTTAGGTTATAAGGAGATTTTTTGACATAAAACGGTCTTAGAAAAATTCACTAAAAACGGTGTCAGCAATATTCTTGGAAGAAAACGTTAGAAAAATGTTTCCAAATAAAAAATTGTAGAATTACCATATACTATATTAAATAGAAATTTCGTCTGATTTTTGATCAGGTAAGGCTTCATAATGGTCAACCGTATCATGTGCATTTTCGAAATGTAGTATATACCTTAAGCATAGGTGCGTTGCACCTATGCTAAAAATTGACAGCAACGTGCTTTATTTTGATCGTTGACATGAGAGAATACATTTTATCTTGAAGGCAGCAATGTGAACATGACATAAAACTGCTTGATTAACGGGTTAAGAATATTCGTTATACAACTATAAAAAGAAAAACATGTTTTAAAATGATTTAACGAAAAACAAAATAAGCTGCTTTGGTGGCCACTTTGTCAGCCATCTTAGTGTTTTGTATTTTCTTTTGTTCATCATTGTAATTGTTAAGAATATGTGTGTTATGTTTGATGCTGTATGTTGACCTAAAATACAGTAAAGGCTTGCAGAATCGTGTTAGTATGTAACCTAATTAAAGAGTCATGCCAACTATCAATTTGTGATGGCCATCTTGAATATTTGAAAATGTTCAATCAGGAATAACATGCATCATCCACTTAATATGAACGGACATGGCAGTATGCAATTATTGTGTGCAAAGTGCGATACCGACTAATAGATCGACTCTTGCATGTTACAAACACATGTTACGACAACGATGCTATTAACTTATGATTAATACGTCAACATGTGTCCTCTATTCTAGTGCGTGAGCTAGGGTTAGTTTGGTAGCTTCTTCATTTTTTTGAAAATCATGACGGGTGTTGTGAAACTCACTGAACTTGAGTGAGCTGTGATACAATTTAGTATGTTCACGGTGTTTGCCAAACACAAATACTTGTTAATGAGACAAGCCTATAATCTACAGAGTCATTTAATAATAATTCAAAAACATTGCAAAGGCTTGTTTCATGCCATCCATATTGTATAAGACAGCAGGCGAAAATAGCAAAGGAATGCCTGTATCGATATTCACAAACGCCCCTTACGGAAATTAGAACATTAGTTGTACCACACTGAACATTTCATATCCGTTTTGTTATGTCAAACACAGTGTTCTGCCACCATCGTGGGCTAGTACGAGCTTCTTCATTTGTTGGAAGTCATGGCGGGTGTTGTGAAACTCACTAAACTTGACTGAGCTATGATACAATTTACATGTATTATGTTCACGGAGTTTGCCAAACACAAATACTTGTTAATGAGACAGGCCTATAATCTACTGAGTCATTTAATAATAATTTAAAAAACGTTTTAAAAGGCTTGATTCATGTCATCCATAATAATTGTTTTATCAGATCAAGGCAAAAATAGCAAAATAATGCCTGTACTGATATTCACAAGCGTTCCTTAAAGAATTATTTTCATTAGTTTTACCAAACGGAACCATATTCGTTTTGTTATGTCAAATACAGTTTTCTGCCACCACCAAGGATAGATTATTTATTATATTATAAATATTCAACGTAAAATATGAACAAACTTTAGAAAGAAAATCATTTTAAGACTTAATTATTTTTCTTAAGAGTTAATCTATTTTTTCAGGCCATGTGACGTTTCTATTGTACACCTTAAAAAGAAAAGAACATAGCACAATTTGTGTGAAAAGAGTTTCAAGATGGTTTGCACACACCACAAATAATAAAAATAATTATACTAATTTTTTTTAGACATATACTTTTTACCTTTTCCTCCTTCGAGTTTAGCTGCACAAGGTTTCCCCCGTACGCCTGGCACGTGCTCTGCGCACTGTCCCACGTCATCTTGCGGGCGTCCCAGAATCGGTAGCACGTGACACTGTCCGGTCTCTCAATCCAGCCCAGCGGGCAAGACCAGCAACACGTGTCTGTGAGAGGTATTAGTGCCTTGTTGAGACCGTGTATGTAAAATTTCGTATTATCATCTATTTTTGACCATTTGAAATATCTTAAAATCCTTGATACAAGACTGATAATTACTTTGTTAAAATGGTATAAATTGGTGTTATGAAACCAATTGGACTCTACCGCCAAATTATTAGAAACAGCGATTGTTATGTCCGAACTACACTTGTATATTATAAAAAAGGCACATCCGAAACTATGTTATTAAAAAAAGAAACAATAAGTAGATCTATATATGCGCTAAACACCATGCCATGTGCGTTACCATTGGCGTTATTTAATTTCCAAACTCAAACTATGCATACACCGTAATATCGTGGCAAAGTGATTACATGCTGTTAAGATACGTGTCTATTGGTACTATGATATTTCTAAACATATTATATAAGTATGCGTTAAAAATCGGGTCCACTTTAATGTCAAACACATGCTATTTAGTATCTATAAACGTTAAAAACTTACTTGCAACATGTTGGCATAAAATCAGAATCAGTACGTTGGCGGTTCGAATAAATCCCATTTCAATATTTAAGAAATCTTCATATATTATTTAATGCATTTTTCCACCGTCACATGATTTTGTTCCAGCGTTCATACATCAGTGGCAATTTTACAAAAGTGCAACAACTGGCAACCACTTGAGTATGGGACTAATTAGTTACAAGTTGAAGTACATGGACAAGTTGCCGAACAAAGTCTCGCCAATAATTTGTACGCATTTCAGATCTACTTAATTTAAACGGAGTATTCTTGATGTTCAGAAAATTCAGAAAAAGCGTCAATGATTCACATATAACTTTGAAATATATTGAAAACATGCATTATTATGTATAATTACATATTTTTGTATTCAATACAGTAATAACTTGTAAGATATTAATGTACCTTGGCACTTGACACTCAACTAAACCTTGTATCGAACAACACTTGGAACTCAACTTAACCTTGCACCGAACTACACTTTGCACTCAGCTAAACCTTGCAACGAACTACACTTTGCACTCAACTTAAACTTTCACCGAACTACACTTGGCACTCAACAATACCTTGCAACGAACTACACTTGGCACTCAACTTAACCTTGTTCTGAACTACACTTGGCACTCAACTATACCTTGCACCGAACAACACTTGGCACTCAACAATACCTTGCAACGAACTACACTTGGCACTCAACTTAATCTTTCAACCAACCACATTTGGCACTCAACTTAACCTTGCAACGAACTACACTTGGCACTCAATTAAACCTTGCAACGAACTACGCTTGGCACTCTACAAAACCTTGCACCGAACTACACTTGGCACTCAACTTAACCTTGCACCGAACTACACTTGGCACTCAACAATACCTTGCAACGAACTACACTTGGCACTCAACTTAACCTTGCACCGAACTACACTTGGCACTCAACAAAACCTTGCAACGAACTACATTTGGCACTCAACTAAACCTTGCACCGAGCTACACTTGGCTCTCAACTCAACCCTGCCCTGAACTACACTTGGGACTCAACTAAACATTGCCCTGAATTACACTCGGCACTCAACTAAACCTTGCACCGAACTACATTTGGCACTCAACTTAACCTTACACCTAACTACACTTGGCGCTCAACTAAACCAACCATGCACCGAACTGCACTTAGCACTAAACTATACCTTTCACCGAACTACACTTAGTACTCACATACAACTTGCACCGAACTACAGTTGGCACTCAACTACACCTTGTACCGAACTACACTTGTTACTCAACTAAACCTTGCACCGAACAACACTTGGTCCACAACTACAACTTGCACCGAACTACACTTGGCAATCCACTTAACCTTGGTTCGAACTACAATTGGCACTCAACTACACTCAGCGCCGAACTACAATCGGCAATCAATTGCGCGTTGCATTCAACTACACTTTGCACTAAACTAATTCGTATACTCAACTATATATTGCACTTAACTTAACTACATATTTCACCGAACTACAACAGGTACACTTTGTACTCAACTAAACCTTGCTTTGACTACACTTCAAACTACACTTCGCGCCGAACTACACTTGGCAATCAACTACGCATTGCACTCAACTACGTCGTTCACTAAAGTACTCCTGGCACTCAACTACACCTTGCACTCAACTACACCTTGCACTCAACTACACATTGCACGCAACTGCACCTTGCACTCAACTACACCTTGCACTCAACCACACCTTGCACTCAACTACACATTGCACGCAACTACACCTTGCACTCAACTACACCTTGCACTCAACTACACCTTGCATTCAACTACACTTTGCACTCAACTACACCTTGCAATCAACTACACTTTGCACTCAACTACACATTGCACGCAACTAAGCCTTTCACACTCAACTACACCAACGGACTTCATAGGCTAATCAGGGACGACACTTTACGCACATGCATTAAACCTCGTTTTTCCACAGCGATGCTCATATTCAGTTTACGTTGCTCTGCCTTCGTAGTCCTAAATACAGCCTTTAAATTGGATTGTATTAGGTTGCTATAACGTTTGTTCATGTAAGAACATCAAGTACATTTTGAATACTTAGATCCTTTATAATTATACTGTACGTGCATAAACAAATGGCATATTATTTCTTAAACGCGCTTGTATGCAAAGGTCAACTTGAAGTACACAAGTATGAACATATTTTCGTACAACTACCGGTTTATCACAATATTAGTCAACGCGGCATTCAGCTAGTGGACATAACTCATCATTTAGAAAAAACAAATTGCATAGAGGTTGTCTCCCTTATTCAGTCATTGCAATGGCAGTATATTGTGTAATCTAAACTCAGAAATATTTGTGAATAATTGTTTGCGTCATTCTGAGGCTATGGCGACATTGAAAAGGGTATTATAGTAGTGAAGTGCCCTACTCACTCGCGTAAAATCTCAGAAACTAGAAACGCGATTTCAAATAAAACTAAGTGTCGCAACTAAAACGACAACAATAGACTGTAAGTTACCAATCGAATCCATGGCATGTTGGTCGTCTATCTTGTGAAACCCAACGAAAGCATGCTAAGAACAATCATTAGGGCCACTAGATATTGCTCCACGCCAATAAAAAAAAACTTTTAGCCTTAAAAAAAAAAGTCAGGTAGTTTAATTTCAATCGTGTTATTTAAGTCTATATAATAATACCCATATAATTTATAATTAATTTCGAAATAAAGAGAAAAAAATGTTAAAACTGTGTATGGGGCAGCTAATTGTGGGCGCATATTAGAAATAAACGCTTTTATCGTCACCTTTGCGGCTACATATATGTTTAATTATATTTTCAAATCTTCCAAGCAGTTTAAGGTGAGGTCATATTTGAATTCAACATCTGATGCTAGATACTCGTGCAAAATGCACAACTGATGGCTGACAAAGGCCGCCACAAAAGCTCGCAATGAGCACGTGTTGCTCTAGATACTCGTGCACAATGCACAACTGATGGCTGACAAAGGCCGCCACCAAAGCTCGAAATGAGCACGTGTTGCTCTGGTTAGCGGTACTTACAAAATGAATTCAATGAAACCTTATGTGCGCAAAATTACGAAGAGGATTTGCGCAAACGCTTTTAACGTTGAGTATCAATCAGGAAGCTGTCGTTGTGTAAATGGTCGGAGGTAAAAATGTTCACTGTGATTGCCCAAAATTGGTTTTGTAAACCTTATAGGACATGAAAAGGTAGAAAAATCTTGTTCAGTTCACACAGTTACATTTTTTTTATAAGATTTGTCTTAAAAAAATTAATTGACTAGCATGCTACAGTAAACGCAAAGAAGATTCCATAGTTTAAATCAATCAATATTTGACAGCAACGATTGCAGCTGTCTAGTCTGAACGTACAACATTTTAAACAATGGTAAAGCCCACCATTTTCTCCTCAACATGACAGGCGTGTCCGCGTATGAAACTGCTGGAGCCTGTCTTACGAGTGTCCGCGTATGAAACTGCTGGAGCCCGTCTTACGAGTGTCCGCGTATGAAACTGCTGGAGCCCGTCTTACGAGTGTCCGCGTATGAAACTGCTGGAGCCCGTCTTACGAGTGTCCGCGTATGAAACTGCTGGAGCCCGTCTTACGAGTGTCCGCGTATGAAACTGCTGGAGCCCGTCTTACGAGTGTCCGCGTATGAAACTGCTGGAGCCCGTCTTACGAGTGTCCGCGTATGAAACTGCTGGAGCCCGTCTTACGAGTGTCCGCGTATGAAACTGCTGGAGCCCGTCTTACGAGTGTCCGCGTATGAAACTGCTGGAGCCCGTCTTACGAGTGTCCGCGTATGAAACTGCTGGAGCCCGTCTTACGAAACATCTTACGACAAATATAAAAATGCGTGTACATGATATTACTAGAATCGGTGAAATGTAGAAATGCGTGTACAGGATATTACTAGAATCGGTGAAATGTAGAAATGCGTGTACAGGATATTACTAGAATCGGTGAAATGTAGAAATTGGTGCTGAGCAATTACACGCATTCAAACATCGCATCGTAACCTAAATATGTCGTGCGGTGCTTTATAAGACGGGGTGCAGGCCCCTATGTTAAAGATAAAGGCCACAATTACAGGTCAACGCAGTGTCCTTTCAACCATTAGTTTGTTTGCAAATAATTTATTAATGTTGATTGCTTTAACCACTCAACATTTATTACTTGTGTTTATACACTTTTAGTAACGCTCACATCATATCATACGCCGGTATAGATAATGCCAGAAAAGTGTGCATATTCGTATCGCAAGCTATAGGCAATGGGTAAGTTGTTTTCTAACAGCGGTGGTATTCCAGTTTGTTATTGACGTAGGCTGGGTACGTCATTGCTTTTCAGGATGCCTCAAACTGGGATGCGCGTCGTGACGGAAAAATAACAGCTATTCAATGTTCTACTTCCCGATGACCCAATGCCCGGTATGTTCACAGTGCACTATGCATATTACTAACTGCTTGTAACCTTGTGGCATGTTTCCATTACATATTTTGAGGTAGTTACTTCGTCAATATACTGTGTAAAATAAAACGCTGCATGCATTTTGTAGCAAATACATAAGAGTTTACCTCTATTAAAACGGGGCTTAACGCATGTGCGTAACTTGTCGTCCAAGATTAGCTTGTGAAGTCCGCGTAGGTTTATCAAGGATGACACTTAGCGCTCTTATGTAATATTATGCTGACTGCACAGGCTAATCTGAGACGACACGTTTAGCACATGCATTAAGCCCCGTTTTCCCAGGATGTTCATCATATATTTCCACGTTTAGTGTACATGTAATGGCCATTTGTAAGTGAATAAATAGAAAAATAGCTCCAACATTAACAGATGTAGGGACACAACATCAGCGGCAGATCTTATAGTACCTTAAATTAATTATTTATTGTCGTATTCAACTGTTTGCTAAAGCATGTTCTGTTCTTCTTCCTGAGCTCCATACGCAAGGCAAGGTAAGGAGCTGCGTAAACTTTCTCTCTAATTGTACTTTGTTGTTCTCTGTTTTCTTGTTTCATTTTAAAAATTCAATTTGATTATGACTCACAATATCTCCAATAGTTATCCATTGAGATATCATGTCTCAGAATATCTCCAATAGTAATCCATTGAGATATCATGTAGGAAATCCTGAATTCTTTTTGCAATCATTCAACTCCAAATATTGGCATATTCTTCCTTTCACATGTGACATCGCGCCTATATACATATGTAAGACATAGATAACGATTAAAAGAAGTTTGTTAACAGAGTATTACCGCAAATCGAACCTTGTGACGTAGGCGGCACCCAATACAGCAATACATAGTTAATTGTACACAGCAGCTCAATATAACCGTAGAGTCTAGAATGGACCCGTTTTGTGTAATATATTGGATACAACTAAGGTTTGCCGTAAAGGGTTAGGGTTAGGTTGGATCTAGTTGGATCTGTTGTCACAATTTATTTTGTATCAAAAATAGACACGACCCAATATAACAGTTATATCGGTTTAAAGATCAATAGCAGCTCGAACCTAAGCACAGTATCCGTGAGCCGTATACGAGCCCCGGCTTGAGGAAATACGATGACCGGAGATGGGATGACGTGCATTACAGTTCATTCACCTTTTTTATATTTTCGCTCTCCAAATTTCGTTGGTCATTTGTGGACCAAAACAAAACAATAATAAGTACAATGTATATGGATTGAAAAGGCCGACGAAAAAGCGTCAATCGGCATTTATTAATTGCTAAACGCAAAAGTAATTATTGAAATGAAAAACATGTTAAAGCTGAGCAAAATAGCCCCATAGAGTTGGACGAAACAACCAAGTCCACAAGCCAGTGCTTGCAATACAGTTCAGTCACCTTTTCTTGATCTGTTCCAATGATAAAAAGTAAACATTGCGCGGATGGCGTAGGCCTAAAGTCATATGAGACGTGAGCGCGCGTAAGTAACAGTGCCCTATCTTTGTTGTGAATTACAAGGGGTTCAATGAACTTTAATGAAAGGCCAGTATTTTAGTCAAGTGTATAAGACAGCAAAACCGTCGGCCTGAACAGTACACTGATAAGACGGACTTGTTGAAATGTATTGTTTTGTTGAATGTAAGTAAACTACTCGTTCTTGGTCTTAGCCCATGATTGGGATCAAGGGAGGCCATTCATGATTGGGATAAAGGGAGGCCATTGCTTGTGTCTCCACATTTCACCGTCAATAACTCACTTTCGCCAAGATATCGCATTTGGGCCAAACACGTGTCAAAAATTGCCCCACGTATGAAAAACTAAATACCTCGATGGCAGATTAAGATGCTCTTTCGATGTTGTTCTGAAATAACTTATCCTCGAGGCCGACGGACGGTACCATTACTGGACAGACATTGAAATACTGACGCTCGGATGGCCTTTCGTTTGTACTATCAAACGAATGCTACAGCCATATTTTTACTAAATGATACCAGCAATATTAATTTATAAACAAAGCTTTGATGCTACTTTTTCTTTTACACCTGCACAGTTATTGATTCTGTATTTTCTAAACAAACTGCAATCACTAGACGCAATAAAACCATATGAGAAGGCTAATATTAAAACATACGCCTACATTCTCTACTCAAACAACATCAAAAAGTATACATATGCAAATTTATGACTCCTACTGACGTAAATGTTGTTAGGTAATGTTTAGTCTGGTACATTTCATTATACTGTGTCAACATCCATGATGTTTCCGGACCGATGCTTTTCACAACGTATTAATCGCGTGCAAGTATCAGTGGTTAGTTCTGGTTTTAATAAAACTATTAACATATTTAAAATGTACGTCAATTGAAAGTCAAAATGACGCTTATAGCTAACTTATTTTTGATCTGCGGTGGTTTGTATAGGCTTACTAGATCTAAACACATATGCACGAGTTTCGCCACTCGGCAGTAAAAGTGTCGGCGGATTAAAGAACACTAATAACAAACTGTTACCACAGTCATATCAAGATACAGATAGTCACATTTTTGCCATCGAAATACAGTTCATCAATTACGTAAAAATCGTTTATATATCCTTCATTCCTATAGTTCTATCCATTTAGATGGATATAGCACTCTCATTTTTTTTTATTAAAACACATCTCTGATTAAAAAGTAGTATTTTAAAAAGAAATATATCAATATTTTTACAAAAAGCCTGGTAATCGTATTATATTTGGAAAAATAAAATGTTGATTAGAAAAAGAGCTTAGCATGTTGTGAAAAGGTGTAGACATTTGAAAAAAATAAATCACTTTTGCAAAATATGTCGGTGTTAATAAGTCTTTTAGAAATTATTTTATAACGATTATTATCAACCTTTTATCCTTTAATGACTGTACAGATTTAACAAATCAAGTAAATATGCTATCTGTTACTACGGAAATGTCCGATATTTGCAATGTATTAAATAACTTTGCATTTCTTTCATTGTTGGCAAGACATAAAGGTAAGTGTTTCACTTGTGTAGATACTAGACAAAACATCATTTGTTTTCACCAACATCGCCCAAAAAGTAGGGTCGGCTTGACTTTTGTGTCGAGTTTTTTTTACAGATCCCCGGTGAAATAGGATTATGCGATGATGTGCAAAAATCCGCCAAATATATATTAGTAAAAAAATGATAGCAAACTTACTGATTGTTCTAGCGATTACGTTTTTTTTTTCGAAAATTACCGAAAAAATTTACCTGGCAAACGAATTAAAGCTTAAGGTCGGCACAAAAATGTCGCGTGGTTAATGTGAAACAAGCAACTTTTTAAAGCCTTATGCTCATAAAGTATAACAATGGACAAAATTGTCACAAAACCAGGTTTTCAATTTGAAAAAAAAGTATGATAACGGGAGACAACTAAAACTGAACTGATTGTTTATAATTAGCCCCCTTTGTTGAAAAAATAAATCTATTTTTAGTCGTGGCGACATTGACCTTGAAGATATTGACGTAATTCTTTCGTGCGACACACCGTCCAATGATGGTGAACAAATGTGCCAAATGATTTTAACATCTCACAATGACTGACATAGTTATGGCCCGGACAAGCTCATTTATGGCCATTTTTTACCTTTGAACTCAAAGTGTGACCTTGACCTTGGGATATCGACGTAATTCTTTTGCGCGACACACCGTCTAATGATGGTGAACAAATGTGCCAAATTATTGTAATATCTCACAATGAACGACAAAGTTATGGCCCGGACAAGCTTGTTCCGCCCGCCCGTCCGCCGACATTCGCCAATCGAATAACCAGTTTTTTCCTTCAGAAAACCTGGTTAAAAAGTCAGCGTTTCTCTCAAGTTGCTGAATAATAATGTGTTCATGCATGTTTATGACACGCATCACTGTTTCACAGAGGATATTTGTTGGATTCGGTGGATTATCGATTTTAATTAACGAGTGATCATAGAAAATAATATTTTATAAGATCACGAGTGAATTAAAATCGATAATCCACCGAACCCAACAAATTTTCTATTTATGTTATGCTTTTTTTCACAGTTTATATACATTGTTAAAGAGTTTAACTAAAGAATATCGTTGGGAAAATGACGTCATTTCGTCAAAAAAATGACGTCGTTTAACATTATCAGTGAAAATTATCGATAATTTTCACTGATAATATTCATGTTTGAAACAGCGAAATTATAAGTTTTAATTCACTGATATTTCTCTATAAACCACCGGAAAGCATAAAATAAAAACTGATAACACTACTGCAGTACGGGTCACAGGTTACACGTGTATATGTAATCACACTTCTTCTATTACAGATGCATTTTGACCCGAATCAATTTGATGTAGCTTAATTAAAACTATCACTACATGTACATGTAGAGCGATCTTCTATCCATGCACACAATTGACTAAATCTAGATCGATATATACTTTATTTATCAAGTTTGAATTTTGAGAGATCCTTCTTTTCTGTATAATTAACACTCGATCTAAAGGCAATTTAAAACAAACATTTAATTATAAAAATCAACAATCATTAGGTAACGATGTATGCTTATTAATTCAAAGTCATAAACCATGTAATAATGCATTATTATGTTATCAAGTAAACTCGTTTACAACACTGTGTGTTCACCGTCGCTAAATGCGTCAAAGTGCGTCATACGCTTAGCAACCATCGGATTCGGATCGCGGTAGTGAGTTAAGAAAAGCTAGCTTTACTTGCTTACTGGCGTAAATGTGGCGTCACAAGCACTTGTTCGAAAAACCATGTAGACGATAATGTCGACACGAGAGGAACTCACGAGAGGACTTTTAAATGAACAGTGTGTGTGTTTTCAATTTTGGAATAGACCACCGAGATAAACAATGGTCATGGCAGAGAGATCCAAGGGACAAGTGCGTGTGGGATTTTATGATATAGAACGCACGATAGGAAAAGGGAACTTTGCCATTGTGAAATTAGCAAAACATAGAATAACAAAATCAGAGGTGAGCTTTGCCTTTGGTGTTTTAAATAAAGAAAACTTCGCAATCATTTACCTGAGAAATTGTCGTACGACCTTTTTCGACTTTTAACCTTATTGGGCATTCGTAATTTGTTGCAATTTGTGCCAAACAGTTTGGGGAAATCTAACAATCAAACAAATGTCAAAAATAAACAGGAAGTAAAGTTAATGGAATGCAAAAACTAAGTATATCTTCACATGATCGGTATATCTTATGAAGACAAGCAATACTGTCAGTTTAACCAATCACCAAGGCATTGTCAACGTAATTTGAATGAAATAAACCACTGAATCTGTAGACCTATACATGTCCATAGACCTAAATGTTGACGACTGTCTTTGTTTAATGTTTACATCTCATGTGTGGATATTTTTTTTAAACTACAATATTATACACTACAATAAAGTATCACAAAATAAACTATGCCCTTTCATCAATAATATTTAGCATGAGTATGCCTCTCCATGCCTTTTCCAAAGATTTTGTTTATGCAAAAGTCATGGGTTCTCAGTTGGCAATGTACATGTACTTTGTTTTCATGTACTCTTTATTAATTTCCACATGCATTTAACTTGAGTCAGACCTGAAACAATAACAAATGTAATGTAAAAGTACCCCAGATTTCGAAATACAATATGGGTACCACATGTTTCAAACTTCATGCACCCCATGTTGTGTAAGGCCCTGAAGAAAAGCTTGCAGTCATGTACACAATGACTGAACTTTGACTGTGGTCACATTTTGAATACAGTAACTATATTGTTAGCCAGTTTTGGATTTGCAGTGTTATTATTTAGGGGTTCAGCGATTTTCCTTGTCCAATTGGGAAAAGTACCCGTACCGGTCCAATTGGGAAAAATTGAGTCGTGAAAACCTCAAAATTGGGAAATCCTGTAATTGGGAAAATTGCGTTGTGAAGTTTGGGTCTTATTGAATACATCATACAGTTCAAACTTAATTGAACATACCCATTAAAATAATCATTTGCAGGCATGCCTTAATGACCATTACTTAAAGTAATAAAGTTGATATAAATAACAAAATATTATATATAAGACACGAAAATCAATGACTAGTTGTTAACCAGGTTTTCCGAAGGAAAAAACTGGTTATTATATTGGCGAATGCAAGCGGGCTGGCTGGCGGGCGGGCGGAACAAGCTTGTCCGGGCCATAAATTTGTCGTTCATTGTGAGATTTTAAAATCATTTGGCACATTTGTTAACCATCATTAGACGGTGTGTCGCGCGAAAAAATTACGTCAATATCTCCAAGGTCAAGGTCACACTTTGAGTTCAAAGGTAACAAATAGCCATAAATGAGCTTGTCTGGGCTATAACTATGTCATTCATTATGAGATTTTAAAATCATTTGGCACATTTGTTCACCATCATGGGACGGTGTGTCGCAAGAAAGAATCACGTCAATATCTCCAATGTCAGGTCGCCACGACTAAAAATATATTTATTTTAAAACAAACTTACAAAGGGGGTTAATTTTGTTTGTTCATTTCAAAAGTTCAGTTTGAGTTGTCTCCCTTTATCAGATTTTTTTTCTCAATGAAAACCTGGTTTTGTGACAATTTTGTCCCTTGTTTTCATCTCTTATAAAGCAATGTCTCTCTCTTTCATTTTTTTGAAAATTTCAACAATCTTTGATGTTTGATCATCACTCAGTTGCTGGAATCCCTCTCTGCACAGCATCATTAGAGCTGTCAATGTGTCCTGTGATAGACGGTTCCGATTGGTTGGGCAAAGATTGTTCATTAGACTGAACAACCTTTCCAAGAGGCAGTGTTGGAGGGCATTTCAAACTACGATAAGGTTTCAAACCAACGTCAAACAGTACGCTGGCTGCCTGACAAAAGAACCGCAAACAGTAACGACTCTATTGATTGAACGCGCTGAATAATAAAACCTGATATTAATCGAGCGCGTGGTTACACACAACTATACGATTTTCTTTGTTCGCTCGCCGAAAGTTGGGTTTTGTTACGAAACTTTCGATCGTTTTGAGAAAAAATTCGGACGCCGATTGGGATTTTTTCAGATGCCGATTGGGAATTTTCGCTCGATTGGGAAAGTACCGTTTACCGGTACTTTATAAAGAAGGAGGAAAATCGCTGGGGTTATATCAGGTTCATTTTTTTTTTGCTAAATATTTTGTACAGCCTGTGCATCTTGGATTGGAAAAAAATTAGTGTGATAGACCATGACCTTTGAAAACAAAGAAACATTAGTAATAGGGTCATAAATAACAGTTGTCCAAATGATTATAGTTATGTAACTGCAGTTTTAATTTTTTATTTTAAAGTGCTACAGAATTATATTTCTGTATAATAAAGTTTATAAACACAATTTACACCATAAACCAATAATTTAGATTATTTTTTAAAGTTTAGCATCTTTTGGGGGATTTTTTTACTGTTGACAATTGGGAAACAGCCTGTAAGCGGCTGCAATTTTGGGCCAAAAAATCACTGTTAAGTAAATTTGTAAGTCATTTGGTAAAGATATTTACACTTTGAAATTGGGAATGGGGCTGAATTTCAGCCCAAATTTGACAAAATATACCCTGCTGCTAGGGTAGTGGTTATTGTCCAGCAATACACAAGACTTATGAATTTACAAATTAAAAATAATGACTAAGCAGTCTTCAAAATTAGCTTTGAAAAGTTACATGCCAGTCGGGCCAGTTACTTAAGAATTTGTACATGCCCAACATATTTTTTACATGCCCAAACTTTTTAAACCAAAATTATAACAAATCACAACATTTTAGCACTTACATGCTACACATAGTAAAGCAGAACATTTGTTTTAATAGTAGTGAATACAATTACATCTAATCAATCACTAGAATTAAGACGGTCGATCGTTACACCAGTGCTCTTGAAAAGAGCGTTCTCTGGTGTCCTCGTACCATTTCTTGGCTTCCTTTTTCTCTAAATAATTGTCAATTTTCTATTTTGGAAGGGCTTAGCCCCATCAACATACCTAAGATACTGCCTCTATGTCGACAATGACATTTGTTTACATTGACAAAAACAGAAGCGTATTACTTGATTGAAATGATCGATTCAAAAAGCATCTTCTCGATTAATGTCTAGAGAAACCGTCGATAAGAACCAAATGTGACCGAACTGCATCGATCAAAAACAACAACGATGACGTGTGCAAGCAGGTGCGTGTTGTTAAACCAATCGAATTTCATTGTTTTACAACTTACAGCAAGGTGTTTGTTCGCAAAATTGAAAAATAGATCTGCAAATATCAAGAACCGCTTACGATTTTTTTTTATAAACTGTCAATTGGCTTCAATAATTTACATGCCCGGCGGGCCACAAACGTGAATTTTTGTATGTGCCTGGCAGTAATTTGACTCGCCACGGGCGATCGGGCGTGTGCTAATTTCGAAGACTGCTAAGTTAGATCAGGGCTTGATAAAAAAAGTTATATTAAGAGAAATGTATTTGCTCAAAACTTACAAAAAATAAGCATTCACAAACTATACATGTAGATACTGATATCTTGGATTTTTTTATGTTTCTTGCTGTAATATAAAATAGTTTAGAAAGATAATTGTTCTCACACATTCATCATTTCTTTTTCAGGTTGCAATCAAAATTATAGACAAGACCAGGCTAGATGAGTCAAATCTGAAGAAAGTCTACAGGGAGGTGACAATAATGAAGTTGCTGAATCATCAACATATCATCAAGTTATATCAGGTAACTACTTGCTTATATGAGCCGCGTTCTGAGAAAACTGGGCTTAATGCATGTGCGTAAAGTGTCGTCCCAGATTAGCCTGTGCTGCTTTTATGGTATTTTTAGTTTCAAGGAAGACCCACCTTACCAAAAATCATGTTTATGCGGAAAGTGTCGTCCCTAATTAGCCTGTGCAGACTGCACAGGTTAATCTGGGACGACACTTTCGGCACATACATTAAGCCCTGTTTTATCAGAACAAGACTCATTTGATGACATACTTTGTAGAATATTGAGAAAATACATGTACATGTACATAATGACTTTTATTGGTTGCAAAGCAAGGTTTTCAATACATCAGTATTGGACAAACAGACCAAAATATTGCATGTTTTGAATCCCAACATTAGATTTTTTTCTTTTTTAACACATGAGTTTAATGTAGTCTATTTATTGTTTTATTTCGTAAACATTGTGTTGTGTATCTGCGATTATAAATATTTTGTTACTGTTAAATGCTTTTCTCTGTGTTGATGTTTTACTATTTTCAAAAATAGCCAACAAACAATTAATTGATCTCTATAAATTAGTATAAATTCACAGGTTCTTCTAATTTACGCTTCGCCTTCTGTTTCAGTTTGGCTTCTTTTCATTTGTTAAACTTTTTGTAGAATAGAAAGTGTATTATACTCAATTAATGAAAAATTGTGAACAGCTAAAATTAAAAACATACTTTTTATGTCCCTGAAGGGGGCATATATTTTTTTAACTGTCCGTCAGTCCGTCCGTCTGTCTGTTTGTCCATCAGTCAGTCTGTCCGTCAATCTGAAAACTTTAAAATTGGTCATAACTTTTGCAATATTGAATGAAGATAGCAACTTGATATTTGGCATGCATGTGTATCTCATGGAGCTGCACATTTTGAGTGGTGAAAGGTCAAGGTCATCCTTCAAGGTCAAAGGTCTAATATGGCTTCAAAGCTGCACAGAAGGGGGCATTGTGTTTCTGACAAAACTATTGTTTATCCTTTATTTGAACCAAAACTTTCAAGTCTAAAGGTGATTGGCTTGCCTTTCTTTTTGAACTGATAACAGGTACTTTACCTGTCATAAAATGCAAATCAATTACTGTGACTGCTTAAAGGATACTTTTGGTGTAAAACTATAAAAAACATTGAACCACCTTGAAATTATGCATTCCATTCTTTCATTTGTATAATTTCATGTACATGAAAGTGATTCAGCAAACCCATTTTTCATTACCAGTAAGCCGACTGGTCTCCTTAAATTTTTTATCAAAATCAAGTTTGCACTAGATGGTTTCCTGTAATTGTATGATTTCTTTACAAGTATAGAGGCTAGAGCTTGATCCATTGTTCTACTGAGAAGAAAATCACAACATAATCTTACCTCTCAATTAAAAAATATGTTTTAAGGAAGTTGTGGAGATATTTTTGTTATCTTGTCTATTACCATGTACAGACAAAAACTGTTTCATTACAATTGTATGACATATAAACCGTACTCTGTGAAAAGTGAATTTAATGCATCAACGTAAAGTGTTGTCACGGGATAGCCTGTGCAGGGACGACACTTTCAGTTTTTATGATATTTTTTGGTTTGAAGAAAGTTTCTCTTGGCAAAAATCGAGTTTAGGGGAAAGGTGTCGTCTCTTATTAGCAAGGGATCATCTTAGAGGGCTACGTAGACGACATGATCGCCCTACGATGCTTGATATCCCTTTTGGATTACATCAAAGCGAAAACAAAATCGCCGACATTTTCCAATATTTTCTCCTTTGATAATCTGCCGCGTGCGTGCGCAATGCCGTCACTAATGCTGCAATTGTTTACTGTGTGCATTTATCGGTTATCTGATCAACTGATAGCGACAGGATTTGCTACGCATCTCTGACCACTGATGCAAGTCGCCTTGGTTTATTCCAGTCGAGGCATTGTGTACACGCTGGTCTTACCGACAATAGTGTATTGACGTAACCTTCTATGTATAGATTGCCAGGCTCCCAACCTCGTTTACAGTTTTTCAATCGGCTCTTGTTATTTGTCAAGGCTACCGGGAACCAATACAGCCATTGTTCATATGTTGGTCATTTATTGTTATGCTTGATGTTTTGTACAACTTAACAGTCCGAATCTCACTGCTAAATTTCAGTCATAATATATTTGAGTACTGAGCTTAACAACTATCACAAGTTTACAGAGAAACAGACTTACAAATTAAAAGTTTAATCCAAAAATGCTGTAAAAAGCATGTGGGAACATTCCTATAAAAGATTCCTATAAAAGCTAATGACGTCATTTAAGAATTAGAATTACTGGCACGCGACACTCAGTTGGGAGAATTACAATTTAGGTTATTTCAGAATGTTATGGTGTGTTACAACAATTTATGTATAATCAAATAAAACAAAACAACAAATCTTGAAATACAAATGTAATTAAGCTATGTCCTGCATAGAACATAAACATTTATTGTTTAAGAATCTCCCACAAAATGTTTAGAAGGTTTTTAAGAGTACACATTACTTTCTGTCGTTAGTCTAATTTGCATATTGAGACTGCAGGTGAATAATGCTGAATTAATTGGGATATATTGCCAATTTAAATTCGGTTAAAAATGAGCTTATGCAATAACAATCGAAGAGAAATGACCAACAGCTTTACAATGACTTATTGTGCGCAAAGGGGTTAAAATATAGCATTAAGAAAATATAGTATTTGCTTTGTTATTGTTATGAGTTTATCATATCTCCTTGAGACTTTGCCTGGTCTTTTATTTATTGATTTCTGATTGGTAAGCGGCTGGCACTGACATGAGCAGTAACTGATGAAACCTCTTCGCTACTGTCCGAACACCGTACAATCTATGAATCTTGCTGATGTCCGCCATCTTGCAATTTTTAACTATCTATTAGCAAAGTAAAGCACTGCAATATTATATATGAAAGCAATATGTCAACCAAATAATATATTGATCACGTATTTGCTAGGTTACAGGTTACTGGTTTTCATTTTCTGCAGTCAAACACTGCATATTTTACTTTATGTGAAAGAGACATGTATCAACTTGTTTTTGGACAGTCGTTTTCGGATATGTATCAGAGCCCTCGTTTGGCCGTTTTTGGTGCCAAAATTCAGCCCCATTCCTCCCTTAAAATAGTATACTTTTTTCCCCTATTTCACCTAAAAATTCCCCCCCCCCCCCAAAAAAGAAAAAATATTTTTTTTTTTTTTTTTTTTTTACTTTTATACCTATGTTACCAGCTGGTATCTTGCTATAAACCTTTGATTAAATGTATATTTATGTAAATTACATTAAAATAGAGCAATATTAAGTGTTGAATGATTGGTAAAAAGATATTGTAAATTTCCCCTTTTCGCCGAAAACGACTGAAATTCCCCCCTCTAAGGGCCCCGGCCCCAATCCCCCTAAGTGTAGCAAGGGCCCTTTGTATGGTTTGTCCATTTTAATTATTTTTGACGTTCTTTATAGAATGACGAATAAACATGCAGTGTTACGGATGGTCTGGTTGACATTATTTCACAATGTACTAACCAGAAAATGCACCTAGAAAGACTAAAAAAATAGAACAATATGCTACATGTAGGGCTCTGCCCTTATCCTACATCCTCAGGCTCTTGGCTTAAGTAGTTATTACATATGAATGAAATGTGTATTTTGGCCAAATAAAACACATGTTTTACAGTTCTTAGGAGAGCAATATCTCTATAACATCATGGCAGTTTAAAATAAAATGTTTTGTTAGTGTTTCAGCATATTTTATTTCAGATATATGTATGGTTATTAATTGTGAAACATTAATATTTAAGTACCTTTACGCGTTTGATCAAAGGTCTGCTCACTTCTCCCAAATAAAATTGGAAGGAGAAGTCACTTCTCCCTAAAATTTTGGGCTAGGATGATCCCTGATTAGCCTGTGCGCACATGCATTAAATGCCTTTTTCACAGAGCACATCCCGGATATATTTGTATAAATTTGCACTTTGGTGTTCTGCATGATCATTATCTTTCATATGAAGGCAAGAGCTAATAAACAGTTAACACCTTGAAATAAACACAGCAGATTCTTTCTCTCACATCAGCAAATGGTAAAAGCAATGCATCGGGTTTTCAGAATGTGCCCTTTATTTATTTTACCTTTTGCTAAGTAGTTTTACAACAGTCAATCATCAATGTGGTAAAGCAAACATTTTGTCTGGAATTTTGTATTGCGTGGGCGATCACATGACTGTGTATGAATGACTAACAAGTGTAGGTGGAAGTCAACAGCAGTTGTCACAATGGCTTCCTCGCTTTGCCAATAAACCATATCATCTTCCTGGCAGGTGTGGAGGCTTCCGGAGTCTGCATGGATACAAAAGAAAGTGTTTTAAGTGTTTGATGTTTTATGTACATATTTCCAGTAAAATGATTTTCAATGGGGACCGGATTATAGAGTTAAGTGGGTGACGCTTTACTAACTAGTTCCAGTACATTTATTTTGAATGCGGACTTGATAATTTGGTCCATATTTTGATCCTATTTAATGCAATCAAAATTATCAAACCTTATACACACATGTATGTTTCCATTAATCCTGGGGTGGGGGGGGGGGGGGGGGTCTCTTACCCAGATTACACAGACAGGCAATACATATTTTGTTTGGACTAGGACTTTTGCTTGCAGACAAGGAGATTGGTGCAATTAAATTTATGTGAAAAAGAAAACAATTTTGGTTTATATTTTCACAGCTCTGTAGAAGCATGAAAGTTTTGGTCTGATATTGCAAAATAAACGTCCATTATTTGATCTAAGAGATATCTTGTTACAACCATCTACATGTATTATTTATTCTTGCTACTTTTTTGTAACCCTTTTTGATACTTTACGTGGAAATTCATATAGCAAATTGTTTTTGCATGATGTGAAAAGACATTGTAGACTGTTGTCATGGTCCAACATACAGCAATTATATTACATGGTATTAAAAGACACTGTAAACAGCAAGGGTAACCGTGTTCCATACAGGTTGTGAATTGCAGTTCTAGAAATTGCAGTTAATCTGAGGCTGAATGGAGTTCTGTGAAATACCACTGTGCACATGACATGATTAATGTATATTTGTATGACTTCAAATTTAAATAACTTATAAAGACATTCCATATAAAATACTTTGCAAGAAAAAAAGTTTGGTACATGTAATTGCAGTAATATTTTATAAATAAATAATGCATGTGTATAACCTGCAGTATGGGGGATTGTCAGACCATATTTTAATGGTATAAAAATTATGTGATTTAGAAAAAAAAAGTATTTCGATTCTGCAAATCAAGCACATTAATTTTCAATGATGAATCTTATTTTTTATTCAATTGGCTCATTAATGATTCAATGGATTGAAAGGTTAGCAATATATGGGCCACATCTAACTGAAGTGGTAATCATTGATTTCTGAATGAATTCTGTTTTTGCCTTTTGAATGCACTAAATTTACTTGTGATTTTTTTAATGAGAAATCCTTTATGTTTGTATTGAACCATGCTGAAATGATAGCGAGGATTTTCAAATAAAATGTAGGTTACAGTACACTAAGATATTACAGATAATCAGCGGTGACGTCAGAGAGTCAATACCTGAAGAGGCATAGATCACAGCTAGAGCTATGAATTATGATAAAAACAGACCCCCTTGAAGATTGAACATGTTAATAGCTCACGGAACTCTGTTTACTTCCTTAAAGTGGCTTGATTATCCTTAGATCCACCTGTTCTTATACAACTGATGACTGATGGTATATCATTATGTAATTCCTTTTTGTTTATTTAAAGTTATTGTGTGACATTGCTTCTAAGTTTATATTGCAATATTCACACCTTGGGTTTTGTTTTCTTGATTTACATGATAATATTTGTCTTCACACTTAGGTGTTGACTGTTGTTTTTTTGTTGATCTTTAGATTTTACACCATTAACTGTGGAAAATTCTTATTATTCACATGTTTGTTTTGACGATCAAATGAAAAGGTTAGACAAGAAGCAATGAAGGTATCTCATATTATTTCAGAAGATAGGTAAAAAAGAAAAAAGATATGGCATGTTTACATGATTTTATGACAGACATTTGAAGGTGAAAGTATACCATAAAATATAGGGGATAAAGGTAAACAGGCAACAATGAAAACAGAAACACTCGGATACATAAAAATATATGTTTACAGATTTATTTGTTTCACCTAAGGTTGTAAAAAAATAGTGGCATGTCATTGACATATTGTTATCAGAGATGACTAGATTATGGCAGCCACTTGTTATGACGGGACATGACAGGGTATTCATTAACACTGGTATTGACAAAATGATTACAACTGTTGGATAGTTGTTGTAGGGAGGTATTAATGGTGATAATTTGGGGATTTTTACCCTCTCAGTTATTTACCTTTTATTTTATTTTTTTGCATGTACCTTTTGCTGTGTATAATGTGCAGATGCCCTTAAACATTTATTTGTAGTATTTAAATTCTTATGTTTCGCGGTAATTTAAATGCCCTTCAATTTTGTACATAAACACGAAATGTGATAGCGTGCAAATAAAAAAGTCCTGTACTTGTATTTTTTTATGGTTTTAAATGAGGAACGTGTAACCTCATTTCAATTCAATTTATAGTAACTATAGGAAATACAATATTGTACACATCCTAAAAGTTTATTTGTACACGCTTAAATTCCTTAATCGTCTCTGCTGTTGTTACTTATCAAACTTCTGAACGTACTTTGTAAATGAAATATGATCTTATTATATTACATGTTAATAATGAAATATATCCCTTTTTTTGTTACAACTGAGGCATTTAAAAGACAGTACACACATAAACAAAGTGAAAATGGCTATGTGCAAACAGCATTAAACCAGAACAGCCTGTAAGTAATTTGCAGTCTGTTCAGGTTTTATGCTGTTTGCTACTCATCAGTATCCAAGGGTTGAAAATGAAGCCTTTAAAATTTGAATCTAGTAAAACAGGTTTTGCGTCAAAAGACGAATCTAAATGTAAAAGGGTTAAAAGACACACCCAGATATCAACAGGCTACTGATGGTCTGATTATTCATGTCGATTTGGTTTAAAATGGCTGTGCTCTGTTCCTTGTTGGCTCCTTCTGTTGACTTTCCAAGAAATTTTGAATATTTGTGTATTTTATAAGCAAATGGCAATTATAATTCTGTGACACTTAAAATCTATAATGTCAAAAAAGGTATTGAATAAACTGAGTTATAGAATTTTTAGAGATTTCAAGGGACAGTACTCTGTATGGTTTCTATCGTTTCTGAACCTTTCTTGATCTAAATTTTCTCTAATTTCCACTCTATTTAGAGCAATGAATACACTTGCAATAATTTTGCCTGGCCTCATCGACAGAAATAGATACCTGAATGACAAAAACAGATCAGGGAAGATTATTTTCTCAGTAAAAGACAGCATGGTATCTATACCTGTCTGTTGGAGCATTATATCTGAATGAACAGTCTCCTGGGCTAGATTCTTGTTTCCTGCACTGAACCCATTAGCAGTGTGAGGGAGGCAAACAACACTGCTGTCTATAATATTGGTTTCTGGTGTAAGTAAACAGATAGGAAAGCAATGAATTTGAAAATGAAATGCTTTTAACTTCATTGATGAAAATCATGACCAGACACCTGAATGTGTTTTTTTCGTTCAAAATTGGGTCCGGTCTCTGGTCCCATTGAATCCCAACGGAAAAAAGTTCAGAAATGTATAATTATATTTTTCCCAAATGGAACCTAAAAATTCCCCATTGAAGATTGCACAAAAAAAAACACTAAGCTTTTTTTTAGCTCTCAACATTTTGTTCATTTTCCAACCAGCTATATAAGTTCAACCCTAGTAAATATAATACTGAAAACACTTTATTTCTCAATTTTGAAGCATTTTTTACCAAAACAACAACACACACTTATTTCCCAATTGTAGTCCAAACACCGCAAATTTTCTCAATCTAAAGGAACCAGGCCCCATTCCAAATTGTTGGGAAAAAACACTGCACCTTGAAACCTTTCAAATCACTGTTAAACAATGTTTCTGACAGACTCTGATTGTCTGTCACACACATTGTCACATATGTCAGACACAGAAACCGACAGAGTTTCAGTCAGGTCAACTGGTACAAATAGTACAGCCCCAGATATGTCTTAGCCAGTGATGATGATTTAGTATGGCTTTGAATTGTTTACACAATCCCTTCCATACTTTGGGCAGTAGCTCAAGAATTCAAGGTTTCTGTAAATATTGGAATGAGAATGTTTCAGAGATGACTACAGTGTACTTTTGTTGAATCCATTTTTACAGGCAGTGGTTCTGAGCTGTTTTTGGAGCATTTTTAGAGTAAATTGCAACCATAAATCATAATGTACATTTAATGAATTGTTCAAGAAGATTTATCTATATCTAGTTCTTGGACTGTTCATTAAATGATTATGAATATTATATGTTAAAATGAATTGCTTACCTCTGCATTATTTTTGTATTTTATATGTTGTTTATGAATTGTAAATTGTGATCAGGGAAATATACAATGTATATGAGCCTTGCTTTGGGAAAGAGGGGCTAATTGCATGTGAATAGTGTTGTACCAGATAAGCCTGTGCAGTCATAACATGCTAATCAGGGACGACTTAATTATCGGCCTTGAACTTGATGTTTGTTTATATGAGACTTAATCCCTTATAAGAACAAGATGTCATTAGAACAATATGTTCTTACCAACTTTCATGACTAGTGAACACCCTAGCAGCCACATTTTTTAACAGACCAGAACCATTTTCATACACATCCAAGATATCATTTAAACAAATATACTGACAAAGTTTCATGAAGATTCATAAGTCCATATAAGGAAAAATGCCCCGCCCACTGGTGGCCATGTTTTTCAAGCAACTGGAACCACTTTCGAACTTGTCCAAAATATCATTGGGACAAATCTTCTGACAAAGTTTCATGATGATGGTATAATAAATATGGCTTCTAGAGTGTTAACAAGGTTTTACTATAGCTATATAAGGAAAAATGCCACGCCCCCTTGGCGGCCATGTTGTTCCACCAACCGGAACCATTTTCGAACTCATCCAAGATATCATTGGGACAAATCATCTGACCAAGTTTCATGATGATTGGACAATAAATGTGGCCTCTAGAGTGTTAACAAGGTTTCACTAAAGCATGATAAATAGCAATATTAGGAAAAATGCCCCGCCCCCTGGTGGCCATGTTTTTTTAAGCAACCGAAACCATTTACGAACTCATTTAAGATATCATTAGGACAAATCTTTAGACCAAGTTTCATGAAGATCGGAAAATAAAAGTGACCTCTAGAGTGTTAACAAGGTTTTACTATAGCCATATAAGGAAAAATGCCCCGCCCCCTGGCGGCAAAGTTTTTATCACCGATCTCGACTATTTTTGAACTCGTCCGAGATATCAATGAAACCAATGTTTTGACAAAGGTTCATGATGATTGGGCAAAAATTGTGACTTCTAGAGTGTTCACAAGGTTTCTCAATAGCCATATAAGGAATACTGCCCCGCCCTCTGGCGGCCATGTTTTTCAACGGACCGGAACCATTTTTGAACTCAACCAACATATCATTTAGACAAACATTTTGACAAAGTTACATGAAGATTGGGCATCAAATGTGACTTCTACAGTGTTCACAAGGTTTTTCTTTTTTTTTCCTAGTGACCTAGTTTTTTACCCAGTATGACCCAGTTTTGAACTCAGTCGAGGTATTAATGGGACAAATGTTCTGACCAAATTTCATGAAGATTCAGACAATAAATGTGGCCTCTAGAGTGTTCACAAGGCAAAATGTTGACAACGGACGACGCACGACGGACAAAAAGCGATCACAAAAGCTCACCATGAGCACGTTGTGCTCAGGTGAGCTAAATAAGGTCGCCGTGGTGTAATGGATATGGTGTCTGCCTAGCGACCGGAAGGTCACGGGTTCGATCCCCACCGTGGGAGCGTTCTTTAGATCTCCCCAAAAGACACCAAGTACTGGTTCTAGGCCCAGGAAACGGACTCGAGAGCGTTTATATAAGCCTTAGGCTTTTGATGCAATCGAGCTAAAATAAATAGGTTTAAACTAAACAGGTGAGCTAAAAATGCAATAAAAGGGGTTAAAATTGTACCTGATAAACCTGTTTGTGGTGCACAGGCTAGTCTTGGACGACATTGAGCGCTGATCATATATTCGAAAGTAAGTACTTTATAATTGTCTGTAGTGGCTCATCCAGTTTTGAATGATTTAGGGCTTTAATTCAAGAGGATCGTGTAACTTAATTTATTATTGTTATTATAGATGTATGAAACTGATGAAAGTATAGCAATTTGTGTAAGACTATAGCAATTTGCGTAAGACTTTCAGTACAGCTTTGTAATGTATTCCTGGATATACACTCATGCCTATGTTGTCATTTGTTTGTTTCAGGTGATGGAAACAAAGAACATGCTGTACCTTGTGTCGGAGTATGCCCCTAATGGGGAGATCTTTGGTAAGTGCAGGTTCAGTCAATAAACATCTGACCCTCGATCTGGGAAAACTGGGTGCCTAACGTATTGTCCCATATTAGCCTGTGCAGTCCACACAGGCTAGTTAGTGGCAACACTCTGCGCGTTAATAGCTTTGGCTATATAGAGACTTCTTTAAACAAAACATACTATAAAAGCAGAAAGTGTCGTCCCTGATTAGCCTGCGCAGACTGATCGGGTACATCACTGTAAACTCATGCATGAAACAAGTGTTCCCAGATAGAGGCTAATATAATAATAGCATAATAATAGTCAATTAGCACAAAGGGCACAAACTTGGATAGGGTGCTGAGCATTTTACTGAACAAAATCAATGTTTGATGTTATACATGTATTACATACTGTAAGAAGTATTTCTGTTTTTTAAATAATAATAATCAATTAAGCATGAAATATTTGTCTAAACTGTGCATGTAGCTCATAGTTTCATTTAACTTCCAACAAAGTTTTATTTTGAAGAAATTTGTTATGAAATATTATAATATTTCCTTGTAAACTGATAACAATATTTGAATACTACTATTTTCTTAGTATTCCTATTCTCCTATCCTATTTACTTGTACTTTTCATGTTAACTGAGTTTTCTTGACACAATTCATGGTAATTTCCTTTGTCATTAATCATTTTGTTTAAGATATTTTTTTTCTTTGTTAAGATTTAAAGGAAATGACTCATTTGAGAATGTTGCAGTTCTAGTTTGTATTCACCTTGTTAGAGCATTTTTTACAACATTAATTAAGACCATGTTACATTCCCATAAGCAGAACAGTACAGTTGTGGTTTGGCAGTAAGTTATATTATTTGGGAAAATATTCCGCTTAATTTTTTTAAGTTTAATACGTCATTTTGCAGGTGTAAAAAGTTCGAGTTTTGATGATGCAAGACTGTTGTGTTTTTATTCCTGAGGCGTTCATTTGTTCCCTCTTTAAAGCACTCATGCTGTAAATTTTAATGGATTTAAGGTTGAGACAAATATAGCAGTTGAACTGTCTGTCAGTCAATCAGTCAGCCAGTGTGTCAGTCTGTCCCTCCGTCCGAAAACTTTAATGGCCATAACTTTTTTAATATTGAACATAGCAACTTGATATTTTGCAATCATGTGCATTTCATGGAGCTGAACATTTTGAGTGGTGAAAAAAGAAGGTCAAGGTCATCCTTCAAGGTCAAATTTATGGCATCTGTCCGTCCGAAAACTTTAACATTGGCCATAACTTTTTCAATATTGAAGATAGCAACTTGATATTTGGCATGCATGTGTATCTCATGGAGCTGCACATTTTGAGTAGTGAAGGGTGAAGGTCAAGGTCATCCATCAAGGTCAAATGTCAAATAAATGGCATCTGTCTGTCCTTCCGAAAACTTTAACATTGGCCATCACTTTTTCAATATTGAAGATAGCAACTTGATATTTGGCATGCATCATATCTCATGGAGCTGCACATTTTGAAAGGTCAAGGTCATCCTTCAAGGTCAAAGGTCAAATATATGGCATCTGTCTGTCCGTCTGAAAACTTTATCTTTCGCCATAACTTTTTGATGTCCCTGAAGGGTGGCATATAGTTTTTTAACTGTCCGTCTGTCTGTTCGTCAGTCAGTCTATCCGTCCGTATATTGAAGATAGTAACTTGATATTTGGCATGCATGTGTATCTCATGGAGCTGCACATTTTGAGTGGTGAAAGGTCAAGGTCATCCTTCAAGGTCAAAGGTCAAATTTTGCAATATTGAAGATAGCAACTTGATATTTGGCATCCATGCATATCTCATGGAGCTGCACATTTTTAGTGGTGAAAGGTCAAGGTCATCCTTCAAAGTCAAGGTCAAAGGTTAAATTTTGCAATATTGAAAATAGCAGCTCGATATTTGGCATGCATGCATATCTCATGGAGCTGCACAATTTTAGTGGTGAAAGGTCAAGGTCATCCTTCAAGGTCAAAGTTTGCAATATTAAAGATATCTGCTCGATATTTTGCATGCGTGCATATCACATGGAGCTGCACATTTTGAGTGGTGAAAGGTCAAGGTCATCCGTCAAGGTCAAAGGTCAACATTTTTCAATATTGAAGATAGCAACTTGATATTTGGCATGCATGTGTATCTCATGGAGCTGCACATTTTGAGTGGTGAAAGGTCAAGGTCATCCTTCAAGGTCAAATTTTGCAATATTAAATATAGCAATTCGATATTTGGCATGCATGCGTATCTCATGGAGCTGCACATTTTGAGTGGTGAAAGGTCAAGGTCATCCTTCAAGGTCAAGGTCAAAATTAAAATTTTGCAATATTGAAGATAGCAACTCCATATTTGGCATGCATGCGTATCTCATGGAGCTGCACATTTTGAGTGGTGAAAGGTCAAGTTCATCCTTCAAGGTCAAAGGTAAAATATATGGCTTCAAAGCGGCTCAGTAGGGGGCATTGTGTTTTACGAATATAGCTCTTGTTTTGATGTTAGTTAACCTTAATGGGCTGTGCTATATAATACGAAGGATTAAGTGTTGTTTCCGTTAATAGTTCACCAACGTGAATACATCCAAAATTGAACCAGCATAAATGTTATTAATAATTATAAAGCACTTTTACTGACAATAAACTGAAAAATGCTTTATCATCAGCATTATATTTAAATCACTAATCTCTTATATACACAATACAAGAACCCTATGTCACAAACATGGTGAAATATATATTTTGTAATACTAGGACATTCCAAGGGGTGGATTTTAAAATATCAGGATCAAGAGATCTATTTATTGGATAAATATTGTGAAACTCTGACTCGACCTTTCAACACAATTTCATTTGCAATAAGCATGGATGTATTGTGAAATGAACAGTCATAAAACAAAATTGGAAGCCTTAGAAAAAAATAATTGATAGTATCGAAAGGATATTATATTTTTTATGCTCCCCCAAAATTTATTTTTGGGGGAGCATATAGTCGCCGCTTCGTCTGTCCCTGTGTGCGTCTGTCTGTCCGTCCGTGCACAATTTTTGTCCGGGCTATTTCTCAGCAACTAATGACCAGAATTCAATGAAACTTTATGGGAAGGTTCACTACCAACAGGAGATGTACATATTATCAGCGGGTTCTGGTTGGTTGATTTTTCACAGAGTTATGGCTCTTTGAAATTTTCTATAAAAAAATTATTGTCCCCCCAACTTCTGTGCCCTCAAGACGTTTCCTTTTATCTGAATATGTAGTGCAATATTGTGACAAAAACAAATTTGGGGAGCATCACCTGTCTCCAACGGTTTCTTGTTTTTAAGCAGTTGTTGTACTGATCATTTTAAGAAATAGTACCTGTGTCGAATAGGGGACATTGCACCTCAAAAAAATGTAAAAATTGAGAAATCTTCTAATTGCTTTAAGCCAAAGTATGGTGATGAAATATAAGGCTTGAATAAAATAATTGCCAATAAATTATATATCAGCAAAAAGTACTTGAATTTCACTCCAACTTGTGATTAATTCATAACCAAGCAATGGGACCCTCTGAGTTACATGTCCTATTCCATTACATTTTCGTTATGTTTGTGTGATGTTTTTATTCCCATATTTCTAGAACTTTTATAAAGAGGTTGAAATCAATACCTTATCTGATGAGAGTATAAATGACTAGACTAATTATAGTAGTATAAATGACTAGACTAATTATAGCAGTAATTATAAATAGATGAACAATATATAATTTTAATGCAATGCCGTGTAATAGATAAGTACATGTACTACATAGCAGTGATTTGTTTTCGCTTTTTATTATTAGCTCGACTATTATATATGAAATATATATAGTGGAGCTATCCTACTCACCCCGGCGTCGGCGTGAGCGTCTGCGTTAGTGTTAGCGTGCAAATGTTTAAGTTTACGTACTATCCCTTGACATATTGCTTTCATTTTTTTTGCAGTAAAATATTTTTAATAAGTATTAGAATATGCACAATTTGAAAGTTTTTATTACAGTATTTTTTGTAACTTGTTTAATTTGATGTATAAAGTTTTTACTGTACTACAAATATACCTCTATGCATGTGTTTTATGTACTGTTGAACATTTCCTTTTGAGGACTTAAATTGAGAATAACCACTAGGTGTTTAAAGTTAATTTTGATCAAAATTTATTTATTTATTGATGTTCTTACTGGATGACTGAAATAATCTGCCACTTATACGGTAAGTATTTAGTATCACAAGGAAAAACACTTTCAAAATACTTTCCCATCTGAAGCATTCAGCTATCAGTTTGACAAAATCAATAATTATTGCTAATGGGGAAGTGACAAACCATGAACTCCTCGTTTATCTTTCTTATTTAAGATCACTGAGAAATTAAACTGTAAAGACAAATGAATACTTCCGCATATATGATTGTTTAGACCATCAATACAATCAATACATTTCTCATACCCTCCCTCCTCTTCCTAACTGACAAACCGTCTGCCTTTATTGGGTCATAATGAAAATCAAGGGCTAAACAGCAAACACAAACACAATGATGTCAATGGAGGTATTGACAGGATCTTTGATCCTGTGGTAAGCCAAGCTGTCCAAAAAGTGACAAAATGAATCTCACAATTATACTGTACTTTTCTTTCCATTTGCATAATTGACTAGAATCTGAGAGTCGTTTGACGTCATTAAGCATGTAATTATTTCAACAAATGTTTTAATTAGTCAAAAGATCAGACACACATTGACGACATCATAGTTTTTGTTGTAATTATTTTCACAACTGTCTGAACATATGCAAATTGTATTTGAAAGGCATTATTTATTGTTGTAATATGATATTTAATTAGACATAATTCTTGCGGAGTTTTCAATTAAGACTCCTTGAGTGTTTGCATCAGGTTATTCAAGTTCTTGTATGCTAATTTTGTGTTTGCAACTCACTCATTTCATCTGGGTTTAGTTTCATAATGTTATATACGTACAGTACTACAGTGTTTTTTTCATTAAAAGTCGGGTCTGGTATTTGACCCCATTCCCAGTGGAAAAAAGTATATATTTTTCCCAAATGGGACCTAAAATTCCCAATTCAGGGGTGTCAATTTTCCGGATTATTCCGGAAATCCGGATTTCAGCCAACCAGAGTCGATTTTGAGATCAATGAAAATCCGATAAGATATTCTTAAGAGGAGGGGGGTGGGGTAGGGGAAAATTCGTTTGAAATCGCGATCAATCGAGAATGAAATTTATATATTTGTTAAAGCTTCAATGTCTTTGCGCTCGGTACCGATTTTGCCATGTATTTTATTTATTTTTTTCTGATTGCCTAGCCGAGGGCACGGACTTGAACGATAACTGACGGAAAATCTTCGCTTCTTTTCGGTTTCAGGTATGCTACTTTTCAAGTCAACGAAATGTTGCACATGTTCACAATCATGAAATATTCTACATGATCGATTAGCAAAGTTAAGTAGTTCAATAGCATATTGTAAAGCAATATGTTAACCAAATTATATATTGATTACATATTTGCTAGGTAAATGGTTTTCATTTTTCGACATTCAAATGATATGCACATTTTATTTCATGTGCAAAACACATTCATTTTTTGGATTATCGTTTTCGGAAGCATTTTTTGCCGATTTAATTATTTTTTACGTCTATTATAAACAAACCTATAATGACAAATACACATGTGGTGATGCGGACGGTCAGATTAATAATATTTTGCATAGTGTTCACCAGAAATTTCAACTAGAAATACTATAAAATATTACAATTAGAGAGGGCTCAATGGGGGGGAGACGCATTGCCATCAATCGACCATGGGGACCTGTGTTCCCAGACCCCAGGCCTAATTTTCCGGATTTTAAATTTGGGACAATTGACACACCTTCAATTGAAGTTTTCCGGAAAAAAAAAAACAAAAAAAAACTTTTTTTCCCATCTCTCATCCAGCCATATAAGTTCAACAGTAGTCAAATATAATGCTGAAAACACTTCTCAATTTGAAGCATTTTTCTGGCAAAACAGCAACAACATGGATTTCCCAATTTTTGAACCCATTCTCAAAATGGTGAAAAAAAAACACTGCACTATAACATTTGCAAGAAGATGTGTCCTGTCTGAAATAAACAATGGTTCTAATGGTATCTGGTGTTTATTTTATATGTTTTCAGCTGTTTGTTTAATATTTGACATTTTCTTTGACATTTAAAAGAGAATTATAATAAGATGACTAATCCAGGATTATAAAACATAGAAAAAGATCTAAAATCAATTATCAAACCTGGTGTGAGGTCTTGGAACACCATAAAGGGCAATTATTTCTGTACGGCTTTATATGATACAGTGTATCTGCAGTGTATAACTTTGTTTTTATCATTCTTAATAAACTTAGCAAGAAGATAAATGCTATTTTAATGTGGGAATTAACACAATGCTGTGATTTTTGAAAAAAAAAATATCTGAGTTTTTTTAATGAAACAAGCCATGGTGCAAATCCCTTTTGTTTCTGAAATGTTTGTTACTCCACAATATCCTTGACAGAATCATAAACCTTTCTATTGGCTTAACCAAGTTTTGTTAATGTTTAACAATTTTAAAAGAACAGGAAAAGTTTAAGTAAGGTACCCTAACATAGTTAAAGA